>NW_015650322.1:87506-101632 GCF_001515625.1 Sinocyclocheilus rhinocerous | reverse complement strand
AATTTCAAAATATAGAGAAAAAGTAGAAATTAATGACTAATAAGCCAATATGTTTTTAGTCAGATGTTACTATGGTATACTGAAGTATAATTACAAGAATTTCATAAGTGTCAAAGGCTTTTAGTGACAATTACAATAAGTTTATGCAAAGACTCAGTATTTGCAGTGTTGACCCTTCTTTTTCAAGACCTCTACAATTCACCCTGGCATTCTGTCAATCAACTTCTGGGCCACATCCTGACTGATGGCAGCACATTCTTGCATAATCAATGCTTGGAGTTTGTCAGAATTTGTGGGGTTTTGTTTGTCCACCCACCTCTTGAGGACTGACCACAAGTTCTCAATGGGATTAATGTCTGGGGAGTTTCCTGGCCATGGACCCAAAATTTCGATGTTTTGTTCCCCGAGCCACTAGTTATCACTTTTGCCTTATGGCAAGGTGCTCCAGCATGCTGGAAAAGGTATTGTTCCTTACCAAACTGTTCTTGGATGGTTGGGAGAAGTTGCTCTCGGAGGATGTTTTTGTACCATTCTTTATTCATGGCTGTGTTCTTAGCTACAGTGTTTTTAGATATTTTTGTCACATGTTACTATGGTATACTAAAGTATAATTACAAGAATTTAATGAGTGTCAAAGGCTTTTATTGACAATTACAATAAGTTTATGCAAAGACTCAGTATTTGCAGTGTTGACCCTTCTTTTTCAAGACCTCTACAATTCACCCTGGCATTCTGTCAATCAACTTCTGGGCCACATCCTGACTGATGGCAGCCCATTCTTGCATAATCAATGCTTGGAGTTTGTCAGAATTTGTGGGTTTTTGTTTGTCCACCCGCCTCTTGAGGATTGACCACAAGTTCTCAATGGGATTAAGGTTTGGGGAGTTTCCTGGCCATGGACCCAAAATTTCGATGTTTTGTTCCCCGAGCCACTAGTTATCACTTTTGCCTTATGGCAAGGTGCTCCAGCATGCTGGAAAAGGTATTGTTCCTTACCAAACTGTTCTTGGATGGTTGGGAGAAGTTGCTCCCGGAGGATGTTTTTGTACCATTCTTTATTCATGGCTGTGTTCTTAGACAAAATTGTGAGTGAGCCCACTCCCTGATGCACTCACACCTGCCTGCTGCCATTCCTGAGCAAGCTCTGCACTGGTGGTGCCCCGATCCCGCAGCTGAATCAACTTTAAGAGACAGTCATGGCGCTCGCTGGACTTTCTTGGGTGCCCTGAAGCCTTCTTTACAGCAATTGAACCTCTCCCCTTGAAGTTCTTGATGATCCGATAAATGATTGATTTAGGTGCAATATAGCAGCATTATCCTTGCCTGTGAATCCCTTTTTGTGCAAAGCAATGATAATTGCACGTTTCTTTGAAGGTAACCACAAGAGGAAGAACAATGATTTCAAGCACCACCCTCCTTTTAAAGCTTCCAGTCTGTTATTCTAACTCAATCAGCATGACAGAGTGATCTCTAGTCTTGTCCTCATCAACACTCTCACCTGTGTTAATGAGAGAATCACTGACATGATGTCAGCTGGTCCTTTTGTGGCAAGGCTGAAATGCAGTGGAAATGTTTTTGGGATTAAGTTAATTTTCATGGCGAAGAGGGACTTTGCAATTAACTGCAATTCATGTGATCACTCTTCATAACATTCTGGAGTATATGCAAATTGCCATCATAAAGACTGAGGCAGCAGACTTTGTGAAAATTAACATTTGTGTCATTCTCAATTTTTGGCCACGGCTGTATATATACATACAGATTCGTAAAGAGAGAGAATGTAAGGTTACGAAAAAAATGTTGCCCAATGCCAGGTGAGTCATTTGTTCTTGCTCAGACTTGTGAATGAGTATTGTAGAAACGCCAAGACCATTCAACCTTTCCTCCTCCTTGGGTGTATTGCGACGCTCTATCGGGCACGCGCTTGGCTTGTCCACTAGTCTAGTACTGCGCGAGATCACCTGAGCGTCAGACAAGACACCGCTCTGCTTAGAAACCGCAGACCAGGGTGGACGTTTTAAGATGAGACTGTCGGTCGCTTTTCGCTATGCACATCGGAGCCACGCGAGCATACGACGATCACGAGCGGGTGTCAAAGTTTTAAACTCAGAGAACAGCTTCATACCTGTTAATAGCGCGGTTTCTTATCTACGGGTTCGGGAAGCAAGTTCGACCAGCGGTACAAGTGAAACGGTAGTTTGTTTTAAAAGTCATCCACGAAAAAACGATGGACCGCTGTATGAAAGTGCTGTTGGGTAAGATCAAAACAGACGCTATTAAGTCTCTAAACCTAAATGCGACAAAACTTTTATTTTCTAAAGCACGCTGAATGTTTGTGTGATTGTAACTGTTTGGTTCTGAATATATAGCGACTTGACTAAAATATCCATTGTCTTGGCGTTGATTTGGTGCCACGTGCTACCGGTGTTTGGCCGCCAGCTGATGTAACTTCTGCCTCCCATTAGTCTTCCGTCTATACACCCTTTTTAATATGAACTGCGTTGTGTGCTAATTAGGCTGCATATCTACTGTTACTGTATGAAGTTTTCTTACAAACATTTTTTTTGTATCAACGAAGGTTGAAAGCATGTAGGTCAGTTTTACACTGAATGTCCTCATTTAACCCGCTCCCCTTGGCGATCACAATACTGACTTTATTTAAAGATTCATAGAGCCAACAATGTTGTATCGGATTTTGCAAAATTTAAAACATGAAATCTTAATGACATAATTTTTTAAAAGACCTGGAAGTATTGTAATACAGGTTGAGTTTATAACACCATTTTAAAAATATGTTGCTACACCATTGAAATTATTGTCATATATGACGACCATCTCCAGTGTGACATATATTGTAAGACTATAGAAACAGAATAGTAATATAAAAATTTTTACAGGAAAGCTTCTTTAATGGGTATTATATTAAAGCTTGCCAAAAAACTGAGTTACAGTCATTGAAATGCGTTACAACAGTCTCCCCTAAAAGTCTTTAACAGATGGAAACTGTGTGGAACTTGAGTATCATTGCCCAATCAAACCCTACAAGTGACCCCTATGTATCTTTTTGATGTTTGTAAATGGAGTCAACGTTCAGGTATCTGCTACTGAGGGTTAAAATAATCAAAGATGCCTTTGCAACCAGCCTTACAAAAGATGCTTACAGTGATGCAATAGACTCCACGATAACACAAGATAATTTTGTCTGCTGCTAGTCAAAATGTGTTGCCAACCTGCTTAAAATTTATTATAATAAGCTGAGCAAACTAATTACTATTTATTGTGTCTTTATTGCTTTCTGTCACAGTCAAAAACAGCACACCAGTCTAGTTGTTATGATAAACTGTATTTGTGTGGCAGAGATGCCAGTATAAAGGTTTTAAACTTCATCTGAGCAGGCACAGGGAGAACTTTAAGTGTTTAGAGAGGTTGAAGATCTACTTGGCTGTGGATGTAAAAAATCTGAGAAAAAAAATTATCTTTGGTCATATTAGCAATTATTGTGTTAATATTAATGATAAAAGTTTTGGCCTAAAACTTGCAGCTATTGCTCTACTTTGTTCTGAGGTGTTTCTGACTAGAACAGGCAAAATGATGGAGTACCGTTTAATGTGTGGTCAACATTGATTTTTGCTAAAGAGCAGTCAGGATTGGATAACCAAATTGTTTAAAATGCATATCAGCTTTGTAAGCTTGATAAGTAAAAATGTGTCATATGTTCATTCAATAAGAAGTTCTGTTCTGTTAGCAGAAGTTAATGAACATGCATGATGTTACTTTTGATGAAATATGCTGTGAGCTGAATGGTTAAATATATGCACTCTGTGTCCATCTTATTTACAGTGACATTGTTCAGAGGAGCAGAGAGGAGCTCAAAGCTATCAGAGAACCCAACCCAGGCCTCAAACCTACACTGGCTATCATACAGGTGTGACTTTGTGTTTAGATAAAGAGTTATGTGAATGAATCTCAGACACTGAATGCTGCATGTTTGTACTTATGATAGGCTGGTGAAGATGACGGTTTGCTGGAGGTGAATAAGAAGATGGCTGGAAAGGTATAACTGTTTGTCTTCCTTTCTGCCCAACATGCATTAAATAAATGGGTGCAAGTAACAAATCTTTACGTTACATTTTAGTAGATGATTTGCTATTGATCGATAAGATGAATGGCAATGCAAACGGATAGCTTATGCATTGTTATATGCCCCGATTTTGTATCCACACAGATCGGCTTGAACGTAATGCAGATTTGTCTTCCACACCAGTGCAGAGAGGAAGAGGTCGGTGACGCTACAAACCTGAAAAGCTATAAATAGCTTTTTTTGATTAAACAGAAACTATCCTCTTTAGAGAGGTCTGTCCAGTTCTCAGCCTCCTGAATTTTTGTCTCTATTCTACAGGTGATCGAGGAGATCTTGAGATTAAATGAGGATTCTCGTGTTCATGGCATTTTTTTGCACCTTCCTCAGTCCTTTCTCTCCAAAAGTGTCCGTAATGCCATCAAGCCACAGAAAGATGTGGATGGGTAAGCTAGAGGGTTTTTTTTTTTTTTTTTTTTTTTTGGTAATGTTCATATGTGTAACCAGAGTCCAAAAAAATCTGTATATTTTTGCCATAACTGCCAATGGTGGGTGATTTGAGAATTTTCTAACTATGAATATTTCCTATCTGCCATGATACTGAATTTATTAAAATAATTTTATTTTTATGACAATGAAGTTATTTGGAAACTAGTCATTGCAGGATACCTTTAAATATATTATAGATACTGTATATTTATGTAAGATGTAAAACAAGAAGTTTCGAACTGTATGTTTGCAGGGTCTCTGATCTTAATGTTGGCCGTGTGGTGTTGGGGGATCAGAGAGATGGCTTTGCCTCACCTGTAGCTGGAGCTGTGCTGGAAATGCTTGCCAGGCATGGTGTGTATCTGTTTGCATTTTGGCATATGTTATTACATTTGCATTCAAAAGGTAAAATGTTTCATAAACGCTGCTAATTCTACTGAATAGAGTATTAAATATCCGTATATCTCCATATATTAAATATATCCTCTAAAGATGAATGTACGCTACCGTTCAAAAGAAAAAAAAGGGAAATAAGTGTCATTCTCATTAAGACTGCATTTATTTGATTAAAAATAGTTAAAACCGTAATATTGTGAAATATTATTACAACATAACTGTTTTCTGTTATATTTTAAAATAAAATATATTCTTCTTGTGGCAAAGCTGAATTTTCAACAGCCTTTACTTCAGTGTCACATGATCCTTCAGGAATCATTCTAATATGCTGATTTGGTGTTCAAGAATAGGTTTGGGAAATTCTGGGAATTTTCAAGACTGGAAAATTTCCATGGGGATTAACGGGAATTAGTGGGAATAAACTGGGAATTTGCAAAATTGCAGGAACAGGGATGTAGTAGGAAAAAAAAAATCTTGCAGCATAATCTTTTAATGATTTAATGCAATTTCAGTTTAATTTCTACCCTGCACATTCCTCAGTCACATGCACACAGCACACTTACTGCAGGGCTATTGAGGACACATCCCCTACATGCACTGTGCATTCCTTCATAACATGCACAGATCATTTCTTGAATCCTGAACACAAAATGATGTCGAACTGTCCATCTTGGTGAGTATTCACATAAATTACATAAATATTACTTAAATTTGTGTTTAAATCTTTCTTGTGCTGTGTAAGCTACTGCACAACAAAATTATACCATTGTTAAAACAAATACACTGACTGAGCAAACATTATGTGAGTGTCTTTAAATGACCCCCCCCCCACAGAATCCCCCCTAGTCACCTAAGGGTAATTCCCCCTAATTTTCCAGGCTTCCATTCAAGTAAGTTTTGATATTACTTGGGTAAATATATTTGTTCCATGGTATTCGAGTTTAACTAGCAATACCTAAATGTGTTTATACTGTAGCTAGCTAGCCAGTAAATCAGATTTGAAAAATGTAAGCTAGTTAGCACTATTTAATTGATAATTTATGAGGCTAGGTATCATGTGCTAGCTCAAGCTGTGATGGTCTTTCTTGTACCGTCTGCTAGCCAGCTTTCTGTTATCATACAGAAGTACAGTACTGGTCAAAAGTTTGGACTCATTACTATTTTTCATGTTTTTGAAAGAAATCTCTTGCGCTCATCAAGCCTGCATTTATTTGATCAAAAATACAGAACAAAACGGTAATAGTGTGAAGTATTATTACAATTTAAAATAATGGTTTTCTGTTTTAATGTACTATAACATATAATGTACTGCATTTCTGTGATGCAAAGCTGAATTTTCATCAGCCATTACTCCAGTCTTCAGTGTCACATGATCCTTCAGATATAATTCTAATACGCAGATTTATCAATTTTGGAAACCGTTGTGCTTAATATTTTTATAACCTGTGATACTTTTTTCAGGATTCTTTGAATACAAATGTTAAAAAATAACAGCAATTATTTAAATAGAAATATTTTGCAAGGATGTGTTAAATTGATCAAAAGTGATAGTAAAGATTTAATTTCTTAGAAAAGATTTCTAGTTTGAATAAATACTGTTATTTTTATTAAGTTTTTATTCATCAATGAATCCTGAAAAATATATCACAGGTTCCAGAAAAATCCAAAAATGTAATTTGTAAAATTTGTATTAGTTTGCATGCATGTCGGCTTATGACTAAACAAAATGTTTATATTTATGTTTGTATATGATACAGTTTCTGTAAATGTCCTCAAATTTCCAATGAATTCCCATAAATTCCTGTTAAGTTTCCAACTTGGAAAATTTCCAAAATTCCCCAGATTAAGTTCCCATGGAAAGTTTCTGGAAATTTACGGGATATTTTCCGCCCCTTTGCAACCCAGTTCAATAAATATTTATTACCGTAAATGTTGAAAACGGTTGTGCTGCTTAATATTTTTGTGGAAACATGATACTTTTTTTCAGTATAGAGAAAGTTCAAAACAACAGCATTTATTTTAAAAAGATTTTGTTGTATAAAAATTATAAATGTCTTTACTGTCACTTTTGATCAAACTAATGTGTGCTTGCTGAATAAAAGTGTCAATTTCTCTCCAAAAACATCTTACTGACTCAATTTTAGAATGCTAGTGTAATTTTTTTTTTTATTGTAACAAAGGTTAAATATACAGCATTTCCTTTTTTGTAACTCCCCTTTAGATGCCCCATTGGTTGGCAAGATGGCAGTGCTGCTGGGTCTTGAGGGACCCCTGAAGGCAACTCTTCAGTTTTTGCTGCAAAACAATGGCATGATGGTGCAGACCCACCAGTGGAGCTCAAAGCCCGTGCAGAAACAGGTAAATGATTGATAATTGAGAGATACTTAGTTTTCAGGTCAAGTTTTAGGTGTAGTTTGGTATTTTCAGCAGCAGAGGGCAATGCTGCTTTGTTTTAGGAGGGACATCGGGATAAATCATATGAGGCATACACTAATTGTCTTTCTTTCTTTTTCTTTCTTTCTTTCTTTCAGATCATGGATTCGGATGTGGTGGTGTTCTTAGAAACTGGCCACAAGGGCCTCCCTCCCACTTGGTTAAGACCGGGGGTGGCAGTCATTAACCTCAGCTCAGCCCTAATGGAAGGTAAATTTTCTTCAAAGTAAAGATATTAAGCGTGGCACGGTGGCAGACATTATAACAATTGATTTTTTATGTTGCTGGTATACGTAAAACATATAGAGCACTTCTTCACTTGAGAAGTGTCATTTGAGAATTGAAGGAACTATTATAATTGTATTACCATGGAAGTGAAAGACAAGCATGTGATTCCTCTGAGCAATATAACAAAGAGTGAAAAATTTAAGGGGGTCTGAATACTTTACGTACCCACTGTATTTGTGCACATAATTATGCAGTGAATGAAGAAGTCATTTTGAAGTGTTTGTGGCTGCTGTTGTGATCTGCCAGCATGTAGTGAGGAGCAGCAGGAGGTGGATACAAGAACAGCAGTACCAGCCATGGAGGCTCCGCCCACTAAAACTTCAATCACTGTCACCTGTGCCTAGGTACGAGCAGTTTTGCCTTTTACTTTCTACAGAATATGCATCACTCATACCGTTGCTTGTTTATTTGTGCACAGAACTAATTGGTCTCCATCTTTCTGTTTGCTTCTGTAACCCTCAGTGATATAGAGATCTCCAGGGCACAGACTCCCAAACCTATATCCCAGCTGGCTCAGGAGATTGGTCTGCTTCCAGAAGAGCTGGAGGCCTACGGAAACACCAAAGCCAAAGTCCATTTGTCCCTTCTCAACCGCCTCCAACATCAGCCTAATGGCAAATATGTCCTAGTGGCAGGGTGTGACATCAGTTTTTACTTCTGTCATTGAAGTTTAATTCATGTCATATTATTTATCTACGGGTGTGTTTACACTTAGAAGGTTTTGTTTGATTAAATTGATTGTTCTGTTAGCGCAGTTCATTTGGATATATATGAATGCTGCCATCCGAACCTTTGTGTGCACCAATCAAGCAGACAGGCCCACTTTTTTCGACTGAAAAATGAACATAATACAGCCCAAAGACATCTAAACGAACTAAAAGCAATCTCATCTTGTCATTGGAGCTATGTTACCCATTACAGTTTGGTACAGGTGTTGGAACCAGCAGGTCTTTGTATGTGCAGGAGTTCCTGGCACTGTTTTGACTCCTTTGCATATTTCATAAGCTCTTAGTGAGTTTTAAGCTGGTAAAAATACCACCATATGTACACCCATGCAATGAGCAAGACAAGCATGTGATTCCTCTGAGACCGATTAAGTCAGGCACGCAGTTTTCTTCACCTTTCATTACCTGCCATCTCCAAGAGACCTTAATGGTTATAGAGGCCCATGCTATTTCCTCCATAACCCACAAATTCCATTAGTGTGGGAACATAATAAGACACAGCTAATTGTATTTCCTTAGATGCTCCGTCCGGGCCAACTTTTCATACATATGACCTTATCTCTTATCTAGAGCAACCTGACAGTTGGGAGCACAGGGCTGAAGCTGAATCTAGTGCTGGAGTTGGGCCTCTAAGTGCTGCGTTTAGAATGCAGGTGAGAGGCCTGTTGTTGTTTCTTCTTTCTATTAAAGTCTAAATAAATAGTTATATCAATGTAATATCTGAATTTAGAATTTTGTTTGCATCATTGAAACATTCATTTCCTGTTTAACAATGTAAAGCTTTTACACAGTGCTCAAGAGACATTAATTATTAGCATCATTGTTATTATTATCATTGTAATTATCATTGAAAACAGTTGTGGTGCTTAATATTTTTGTGGAAACAGGATTTCAGGATTCTTCAATAAATAGAAAGTTCAAAAGAACTGCATTTTTTTTTATATATCGAAATCTTTTGTAAAATTATAAATATCTTTGTCACTTTTCATCAATTTGCTAATTTTTGAAAGGTATAGTGTTATGCCAAATCAGTAGTTATTGCCTGTATGTTTTTTTTAGTATATACAGTGGGTACGGAAAGTATTCAGACCCCCTTAAATTTTTCACTCTTTGTTATATTGCAGCCATTTGCTAAAATCATTTAAGTTAATTTCCTACGGAAACACCAAAGCCAAAGTCCATTTGTCCCTTCTCAACCGCCTCCAACATCAGCCTAATGGCAAATATGTCCTAGTGGCAGGGTGTGACATCAGTTTTTACTTCTGTCATTGAAGTTTAATTCATGTCATATTATTTATCTACGGGTGTGTTTACACTTAGAAGGTTTTGTTTGATTAAATTGATTGTTCTGTTAGCGCAGTTCATTTGGATATATATGAATGCTGCCATCCGAACCTTTGTGTGCACCAATCAAGCAGACAGGCCCACTTTTTTCGACTGAAAAATGAACATAATACAGCCCAAAGACATCTAAACGAACTAAAAGCAATCTCATCTTGTCATTGGAGCTATGTTACCCATTACAGTTTGGTACAGGTGTTGGAACCAGCAGGTCTTTGTATGTGCAGGAGTTCCTGGCACTGTTTTGACTCCTTTGCATATTTCATAAGCTCTTAGTGAGTTTTAAGCTGGTAAAAATACCACCATATGTACACCCATGCAATGAGCGCATTCAGACTGACACACAGCGTTGTTTTGGATGTTTGGTAATTTTCTTCGAAAAATATATTTTAAAAAAAGCTGTCCAATCAGGTTATCATCTTGTCCTTATGCCTTTTGTTTTGTATCTTTAGATTCACTGTTAAAAGTGACAGTGTGTACGTTAAACGAACCAGGACTAAATGCATCATTATTATTATTTTTTTTTAACCGAGAGAGAACCGAGAGAACCAAACTGCAATTGTGAACACACCCTGAAATGATACGGTACAAAAGCAATGATACAAAACTTAATTGAACAGCAAAGTTGAACGAAAACTGTATTGACTTACTTTGTTGAAGAGGTTTTAATCTGCAAATGAAAGACTTTGGAATCTTTTTCATCAGTTAATGGCAGATGGATTGATGACCATCATAGTTGCACTGCAAGAACCTAAATAAGAAAGACACTCATACTTTTAAAGGTTACAAGCATTTAAGGAAAACTTCAGGTCAATGGTGGTGTTTTCACGCTCCCATCCGTGTGCACATTTGTACTCTGCCTCTAAATTCCTAGAGAGAGTGATTGGTGGGCCCAGGGATCTTATCTACCACTGGCTCTTGAGCCCACCAGGAGCCTCCCTTTCATCTGTGTGTGTGAAGCGTGGCTCGGTCAGCTCCAAATGGGGGCCCAGGGTCTCTTTCATGTGTGTGGGGAATGCGCAGACCCCTGGCTTTATCAGCAGCCCCTTCCCTCTCCCTTAACTCTCCTTCTTTAAGTCCCGCTCTTTGTTCTGCCTACAGATGCTGTGAAGCAGCACTGCCCTCCCCACCCAGCCTACTCAATTACTGTCAGCTACTGGTATGCCTTTACTGCGCTGCCAAAAGAGCTGCTCCACAAAGACTGAGAGAGAGGGAGGGAGGATGCTGATGGGGAGCGGGTTTGCCGGCAGTCTAATGTAGTGAGATCAGAGGGAAAACGAAAATGAGGAAGGCAGAAAGATGAATAGATGTATAGTCACAACCTTCTCCCTTTGAATGTGGGAAAGCATGTGTTGATAATGTTTTCGGTCTGTGTTTTTCAGTATAACTCCTACTCCTCTGGGTGAAGGGAAGAGTACAGTGACCATAGGTCTTGTCCAGGCCCTCTCCGCTCATCTTAAGCTCAACTCTTTCGCTTGCCTGCGACAGCCTTCCCAGGGCCCAACGTTTGGTGTCAAAGGTGTGTTTTTGTGTGCTTGCTTTAGTTTGATATTGTAGTATATGGATAACAATAACTACCATAACAACATTTCAAGGTATCACAGATGCACTTCTTGAAGGCTGCATTAAAATGTAGGCATTATAATTATGCAACTTTTTCACTGTGTCTTCCCAGAATGCCCTGCATTGAGTTCAGTAAAATAAAATAAATTCAAGATGGTTAAATAAAATTCAACAATCAAAGTTAATTATGGAAATAAAATTTAATTAGAATTTATTGTAAATATACAAATAAAAAAATACATGTAGTGTGTGTATTTATATAAAGTATTTTCAAAATGGAATCAAATAAATGTAATTGATGTAATGTAATTTTATTTTAAATTCTACATTTATTTATATATGTATGTGGAATATCATGTCATTAGCTTAGTGACATGCTAATGCCAAACTCATTAATTGCAGTAGTTTGCTGTGCGAATGGCTATTTGTGTGGCGTTCGAAGTTGCTGCACATTTAGTACACAGCAGGGCAGTTCGCTAGATTTTGGATCAGAGCTCATGTCTGGCTATGTCCGACATATTGTCTTGTGTTTTCATTGCTGTGTGTTTGTCAGCCTGCCTCATTCTTTTGTCTCCCTGCAGGAGGAGCGGCGGGTGGGGGATATGCACAGGTCATTCCTATGGAGGAGGTGAGTGACTACAGACATCCTGTCTCCCGTTATCACAAAGCCCTTTCCCTTAGTATGCCACAACTGATGACAGCCCTTAAAAAACCTCACACAGCCATTGAGACCAAGTAAAATAAAGCACCATGTCCAAAACTCTGAGACCAGTGAAAATGCTTTTGTTTTGTGATTTTCTAATGGAATTTTTCTTATTATTACCGGTAAATATCAGCATATGAATTTCAAAAGTGTAAATGGAAAAATAACATAATTCGGAATTTGTTTTATGATACGTCCATGGTTTGCTTTAATAACAGCGTGCATGGAAATAATAATACTTTTTATTTCTAGTTTTATATTAGATTTTGAATCTCATATTTTCTCTGTTATCTCAGACTTTTGGACAACACTGAATGTGTGTGAGAGCAGATACTGTCTTTATCAGAAGCTGCAGAAAACAGCTTACTGACTCTCACTTTATTTTTTCCCCCCTCAGTTTAATCTCCACCTCACAGGAGACATCCACGCTATAACAGCAGCTAATAATCTAGTGGCAGCAGCTATCGATGCCCGCATTCTCCATGAAGCTACTCAATCAGACAGGGTAAACAACTGCAATCATAATGTTTTAAATTTCACACAGGATGGTCTCCCTGGGATTTAATATTATGATTCATCAACCATTAGTCAGTAGCTGTGTCATTAAAGAGGATTGTTTCTGGTTCTCTACAAGTCTATAATTGCATATTTATCACTTCCTAATGCTTTATTTAGCTATAAGTTGTTTTTGTGTCTTTTTAGGCCCTGTACAGCAGACTAGTGCCATCTGTTAATGGTGTGAGATGCTTCTCTCCTATACAGATGGCTCGCCTACAGGTGAGTCTGGACAAAATCTTTGTACTTCTGACCTTTTTAACTTTTATTGCTTGTTAATGCCATCATCATTTGACACCGATGTTATTAGAGCAGTGGTTCTCAGCAAACTTCCAAGGGGGCCTCAAGATGACTTAAATAAGGCAAAACAAGCATTAAAATAAATTGGAACTACTACATGATATTTTTTATTTTAATTCATCCCATCACTTTCTTATTTTAATTTATCCCCTTTTTTCACACGCATACAAGAATTCCCTTTTTTCATTGAAGAGCCAGTGCTTCTATGGTCTTGAAAAGCCTCATTTTAAATATATATATATATACATACAGTATCTCACAAAAGTGAGTACACCCCTCACATTTCAGCAACCATTTTATTATATCCTCTCAAGGGACAATACTATAGAAATGAAAATTGGATATACTTTAGACTAGTCAATGTGCAGCTTGTATAGCAGTACAGATTTACTGTCCTCTAAAAATAACTCAACATACAGCCATTGTTGTCTAAATAACTGGCAACAAAAGTGAGTACACCCTAAGTGAATGTCCAAAGTGTCAATATTTTGTGTGAGCACCATTGTTATCTAGCACTGCCTTAATCCTCCTGGGCATGGAATTCACCAGAGCTGCACAGGTTGCTGCTGGGATCATCTTCCACTCCTCCATAATGACATCACGGAGCTGCTGGATGTTAGACACATGGCGCTTCTCCACCTTCCGCTTGAGGATGCCCCACAGGTGCTCAATAGGGTTCAGGTCTGGAGACATATCTGGCCACTCCACGTCTGTCTGTCTGTCTTCCTGGCTTTATCAGACTACAGGACATGGTTCCAGTAATTCATGCTCTTGGACAGGTTGTCTTCAGCAAACTGTTTGCGGGCTTTCTTGTGAGCCAGCTTTAGAAGAGGCTTCCTTCTGGGACGACGGCCATGCAAACCGACTTGTTGCAGTGTGCGGCGTATGGTTTGAGCACTGACAAGCTGACCTCCCGCTTCTGCAACCTCTAAAGCAATGCTGGCAGCATTCATGCGTCTGTTTTTTGAAGCCAGCTTCTGTACTTGACGCACAGCACGAGGACTCAACTTCTTTGATCGACCCTTGTGAGGCCTGTTCCGAGTGGAACTCGTCTTAGAAAACCTCTGTATGACCCTGGCCACTGTACTGCAACTCAGTTTAAGGGTCTTGGCACTCTTCTTATAGCCTAGGCCAGGGGTAGGCAAGTTTGGTCCTAGAGAGCTGCAGAGTTCAGCTCCAACCCTAATCAGACACACCTGAACAAGCTAATCAATGTCTTCAGGATTACTAAGGCTATAGGCAGGTGAGTTTTTTT
>NW_015650322.1:81156-87397 GCF_001515625.1 Sinocyclocheilus rhinocerous | reverse complement strand
TATATATATACTATGCCAAACTAAATTTATCAGGATAAAACCATAAAAAAATCCTTATCTTTAATCCTTATTCAATAAATGTGAACTTTGAAGAACATTCACCTCTTAAGACTTCTGGGCCCGTATTCACAAAACATTTTATCTTACCACAGTTCTCCTATGCAGGACGCTCGCTCTCTAGGACCGAACTTGCCTACCCCTGGCCTAGGCCATATTTGTGGAGAGCAACAATTCTAATTCTCAAATCCTCCGAGTTCTTTGCCATGAGGTGCCATGTTGAACATCCAGTGGTCAGAGAATTGTACTCAAAGCACCAAATTTTAACTGCTCTAATACAAGATACACAAATTTGTATGGTCCTGTCAAGCAGACAAAAACATGAACATGATGAATAGGACATGTGGCTTTGCATGGTTAAACGACATACATATTATGTTGCCATATTCAAATAAAGGTTTTAAAATTAAAAATGTTAATTGCCACATTCAAATAAAGATTTTAAATTGCAGGCTAAGTGTCACTAATTAAACGAGTAGGCTATATAATCATTTAATTGTCAGCATTTTATATGTACATTTACATTTAGTCATTTAGCAGACGCTTTTATCCAAAGCGACTTACAAATGAGGACAATAAAAAAAAGTGCAATTGACATGTATATGTATAATATAAAATGTAATAATATAATATAATACAATTTATAATGTAAAATAAATATGTAGGCTATGCTTCTCGTAAACAATTAGTCAGTATGCATTAGGGCTGCCCTCGACTAAAGATTTTTGAATTGGTTCATTTAAAAGTTTCACTCTCTATAGATATATTTTCCATGTCTGTAATAAGGCAAGCATACACGGAGTTTCGAAGTGACGCGCTCAAGTTCACAGAGTCCGAGACGGCAGAAAGCGCATCCTGTTTGCTTTCATTATTTTACAATAGCGCAACGTTTCGTTGTTATTCTGGGTGCACAGGAATAAACGTAGAGTCTTTACAGATACAAAAGATGCATTACTCTTATCTGTATGACCAAAAATGACGAAGTATTTTAAGAGCAAATGATTGCACCGGCGCCTTCATCTGTCATGCAGTAGCCCAAGCGCGCTACTGTTCAGCTTCCACACTCCGCACAAACACTGCACACTTTTTCTAGGCTAACATTAGATTGAGCTGCCATGTAAAGTTGCTACTACATACATATTTCAGATGATAAGCCATATTTGAGGTCGATGAATGTTAGGAGAGCATATGGATGTCCTGCCCGATGTACTATATTACCACATAGACCAGCCGTTAACGATTTGTCCGTCACGGACTGCGTGATTTCGCCACTTCGTGTGGAATTTTTTTTTTCTGACTAAGCAACTAATACAATTTTGGTAATATGCATATAAACAGCCTTTTAATTAGCAGAGTAGAATAATCATGGCTGATAGTAAGACATGCAAACATAAAAGAAAACCAAACTGGACGCGAGAACAACTATATATTAAGTACATAATCAAACATTTGGAGTTGGGATAACCTCCAAACCAAAGCCGATACCTTTTTAAAAGCTCATTATCGTCAAATGTTTCTAAAATGTTTATTTTCCGAGGTAGATTGCTGGCAACAGCCATTTTAGGATAGTTCAGATTTGGTCTTAGTGACTTAGAAGTCCTCTTCACTACTCCTTATGTTTCACAGATTTAGGAGGTAAATTTAGAACTAAAACGCTTTGTGAAATACTTTTTAAAACAAAAATTGAGGAGTCCTACATTTAGGACTGACACGCCCATTGTTTTTAAGATTTTCTCCTAAATCGGCTAGTAATGAGCTACTTTTATCCTTAAGATGTTTTGTGAATACGGGCCCTGGAATCCACATTGTGGACAATGGGGAGGTTAAAAATGTTGAGAACACTAGAACTTGTAGAAATTTGGAAGCAGTTCATCAGATAACCAACAGGGGTCCTCATGCAGCTACTGTGTAAACTAGCCATTCTTGCAAGGCTGGAATTCACAGCAAGTCTGGTCGTTCACAAGTGTTTTTTTTTTTTTTTTTTTTAGTAAACAAGTCAAGTGTTGTGTTATGTTGGCTGTGAAACAGAGAAGCTGAGAGACTACTCAAAACACAAACTGTTTGCTCTAGCTGGCTTGACTTACATTTTGGAAAGGCAAAAATCTACAAGAGACGGCCAGTGATTTGGAGAGAAATCTAATTAAAAAGATAGTCTGAAAGACATTTATGACTACAGTACCTAGTCAAGGCCAAAACTAACTGCAGAAATGAAAATGTTTTAATAGTAACTTTGTTTAATATGAATGAACCACTTTTTCATCATCATAATCGCTGCACTTGTGTCGGTCTCTTCACTTATGTTTTCAGCATCTTGGAATAAACAAATCTGACCCCAGTGGCCTCACACCAGAAGAGGTCAGGGCATTTGTCCGTCTTGACCTTGACCCTGAGAAGGTCACATGGCAGAGAGGTAGGAGCTTGTGCAATGTAGATTGCTTTACTGTTCTGCATATAGAATTGCTCAAAGCTTGATAAGTCACAGAAAGAGATTGTGGTACAGGATATATGATGCATAAGATGGTGAGCTGAAGCATGCAGTATGACACAATATGCGGCCGTTGGAATGCTATTGCCACATTTGACTCTTCCGTTTTAAAATGGCTAGTGGGACAGCACCAAAAACTAGCCATGTCATTACATCTGAGAACAGTTTTTGAGAACCAGTCCCTCTTGAACAGATGCAATAACGAGTCTACTCTTCGCACCTGGAAGGGATGCCAAATGTAGACCTTCTGCTTTTGGTTATGGCGCAGTGCCGTCTGATAGCTGCGATCACTGCGGGATGAAATTTAGCTGGATTGGGATGTTTCCTGTTTTACTCGTGGCCACCTGGGAACATCTGTTGCCTTTAGCTCTACATTCAGAAGAGTGCTGCAAGTGCTGCAATGACTGATGGGATATTTACTCTGTCGGTTCAAAAGTGCACACTAAGATGAGGAGCCTGGAAGATTAAGAACAGCTTTACATCTCTCTCCCGCTGCGAATCCTAATCTGTGTGTGTGTGTGTGTCTGAGAAGCTTTGACAATTCCGTACAACTTTCTCAAAGTTGACATTCATAAATCTAATGTTTTAATCATTAGGGTTTCCCATGGTCCATTATGGGAAGATATCATTGTGAATAATGATCCTCGGACTACATTATCATGGTCTTTTCTTAGTTTATTAATCACTCTTCAGATGAAACATTTTGGCTGTGCCGTATGTTATGCTGTAGTTCATGTACGCTGTGTTGTCACAGATGGATGAATTGAAACAGATACACAAGAGGAATACAAGAGACAGCCAGAAAGCGGATTAAACCATTGTTGTAATTTTTGTTGCCTGTGACATGTTTAAAATTAGACTTATAATAATTGTCCTGCTTTTCCATGAGAAAATACCAGAGGGTTTGAATTCTTTCACCTGCAACTTCTTGGCCCTTAGGTAGTTGTGTTTGTGTCTCATACTGCACCCTCCTACATTCAGCTTGGCTGCAAGAAAAAAAAATACAAAAAGTCTTAGAGGAATGCATGCTTATTGCAAGGTTATGGTTTCGCTTGGCGTCCATCCCTCTGAGTCTCTTTAGGTCATTGGTTTTTGGGATTCGTTAGATTGCCTCATACATCTCCTCAGCAGTGACTGCAAAATCTGTCCAGCTGAGTTCCCTCCTGACGTGATTCTCTCCAGTAGTTGTCTTTAAGCACAGCGCTGCTACGCTTGAGCAGATAGAACAAGCCAACCAATGTGATCTAATTGCAGCTTCATGAAAAAAATACTGCTTTTATAAAAATAAATAAATAAATAAATCCTAAATCTTGAAATCTATCAATTGCAATAGGTTTGAAATGCTTTACGTTTCTATCATTATTAGTGAGGTTAAAGAAAAAATTCACCCAGATATGGGAATTGTCATTATTATGTCAAAACTGTTCGGTTGCTCTATTGATCTTATTCATAAAACGGGTCTGGATGATTTCTTCACGATTCATACTAATCTGATTACTAATCAGTTTACCAACTCAATGATCTGGATGCAATAGTTAAAAGTTCATTTGCATGGAGAATTGAGAGTGACACTTAAAATAAAGACAGAAGTTCCCCAATAAGTGAACTGTCCAATAACTTTTTTTAGAATTTGATTGACAAAAAAAAAAAAAAAAGAAGAGCAGTTGACAAATGGACAAAAAAGGAATTGGCAAATGGCCAAAGAAAAACAACTGGCAATTTTTTTTTTCTTTAAAATACAACTTAAAATGTGCTTCTAAAAATTATTTATTAATTTACTATTTTACTCTTATTTAAGTATATTTCAAAACAAAAGAAATAGAGAACTTAAGTGTTGAATCATGTCTCTTAATTTTTCAATTTAAAGTTATTTATTTCCCTTTTATGTTTGAATAGATAAATTGATAACTCAGTCCTTCTTATTTTTAAGTGTCACTCTCAGTCCTCCGTACATTGAAGATGATCAGTGAATAGTGACACAAATCATAGTGCTTCACGCAACTTGGAATATAGTGCACCAATCATGTTGACTACTTTTATGGTCTTTTACAGTCTTTTACTGTATTTCCTTTTATAGCTTGAAAGCTTTTCTCATTTATTGTAAATGTATGGAAATGAGTGACAAGTACATCCTTAATTTCTCCTTATGTGTTTTAATGGAAGATAGAAAGTCATACAGGTTTGGAATGACATGAGAATGAGTAAATGAGCACACAATTTATTTTTGGGTGAACTGTCCTAAGGTAAAAGCTTCATTCTGGTTTCACTCTTAACATATGTTTTCCTGTTTCAAATAGTTGTTGATACCAATGACCGATTTCTGCGTAAGATCACTGTTGGTCAGGCCAACACAGAAAAAGGCCATGCTCGCCAGGTATGTGCTTCATATTTCTGATTCAATTAACCTACAGTCAAATGTGAGTGTAGAAGTTTTGTCACTTTTCCTCAATGATTATATATCTCGCTTTCTCTATTCCCTCTCTCACTTTTCTGTCTATTTCCCTTAGCTGGAATCTGTTAAGTCTTGCAGTATATTAGCGGCTGTCAGAAATGATGACTTTTAAAACAAATCAGGCAGATAACAGTGTGCACCTTAATGGGAAACAGTCTAAGTAAAAGCAAATGTTTCAAAAAAGGCGTTACTGCGCACATACTGTAGCAAACCCTTTGAGCTGGTCAATCATGTGCTTATTTTCGTCTCCCTCCCACTGTACCAAAACCACTGAAATGTCCACTACAGCCTAGTACTTTGTTCTTGAGCAACATACAGTATAATATACAGTATGTGCATTTTAAAAAGACAGTGAGAGTGTGTGTTTGAAATTTTAAAAAACACTTAAGCATGTTACTTCAGGCTTTGCAATCATTGAGTAAGGCTAGATCATCTCAACATTTAGGGTGCTGTAAATGCAGTTAAATGGCAAGTAATAATGACACAAGTGGTGTGTATTAAGTGGCCCATCTCTCCTGATGGGGCATCTGGACACCACTCCCAGCTGTTTTATTGGGGGAGTATTTATTAGCTGAGAGTTAAACCAGGACAGCTTGGTTTTACTCCAGCTGGGGTTGTCTTGGACACATGTGGGAGCAGTTTACTGTATGTGATAAAGAACCAGACTTGGAAGATGTTGCGTGCGTGGGTCTTTTGACAGATTTCTCCACTCTCTATATCATGACGACTTATTTTGATAGAAATCACCTAAATCATCACTGTGATGTGTTTGTGTGCTGGTCAATATGTGATCTTCCCCTCTCGTTCTTACAGACCCAGTTTGATATTGCGGTGGCCAGTGAGATCATGGCTATCCTTGCTCTGACAGATGGACTGGCTGATATGCGGGCCAGGCTGGGACGTATGGTTGTGGGCAGCAGCAGAAACGGCCAGTCGATCACTGCAGATGACTTGGTGTGTGTGAGAGAGAGAGCGCGCAGTTAACTACCTATAAATTGATCAAAAGTCACAGAAATTAATGCTGTTCTTTTGAAATTTCTATTCATCAAAGAATCCTAAAAAAAAATGCATCGTTTCCAAAAAAAATTAAGAAACACTATTTTCAGCTCAAATTTGGAACAATCACTGCTAAAAAAAAACAACAACTTTGCCATCAAAGGAATAAATTGCATTTTGAAATGTTATAATAGAAAACAATTATTTTAAATGGTAATATTTAATAATATTACTGTTTTTACTGTATTTTT
>NW_015650322.1:64545-79771 GCF_001515625.1 Sinocyclocheilus rhinocerous | reverse complement strand
ATTTTATCTATTTATATATGTATTTATTTATATATATGCTGATTATATATTTTTATATGTAGAGTTTCAGATCAGTCACAAATGTTTTATGATACTTAGGATGCTGCCCATTTAGGCAGTGCACAGCAAGACAGTTCACTAGATTTTGGATCAAGCTCATGTCTGGCTTTATCAGATGTATTGTCTTGTGTTTTCATTGCTGTGTGTTTGTCAGCCTGCCTCATTCTTTTGTCTCCCTGCAGGAGGAGCGGCGGGTGGGGGATATGCGCAGGTCATTCCTATGGAGGAGGTGAGTGACTACAGACATCCTGTCTCCCGCTATCACAAAGCCGTTTCCCTAGTATGCCACAACTGATGACAGCCCTTAAAAACACACACAGCCATTGAGACCAAGTAAAATAAAGCGCAAAGTCCAAAACTCTGAGACCACTAGTGAAAATACTTTGGTTTTGTGATTTTCTAATAGATTTTTTTTATCATTACCAATAAATATCAGTATATCATTGTTGAAAAATTTCAAAGGAAAAATAACCTAATTCGGAATTTGTTGTCATATGAAGTAACAGCATGCATGAAAATAATAAGACTTTTTATTTCTAGTTTTATATTATGTTTTTAATCCCATATTTTCTGTTATCTCAGACTTTTGGACAACACTGAACGTGTGTGTGAGAGAGCAGATACTGTCTTTATCAGAAGCTTCAGAAAACAGCTTACTCACTTTATTTTTTTTCCATTCAGTTTAATCTCCACCTCACAGGTGATATCCACGCTATAACCGCAGCCAATAATCTAGTGGCGGCAGCTATCGATGCCCGCATTCTCCATGAAGCTACTCAATCAGACAAGGTAAACAACTGCAATCGTAATGTCACAGAGCAGTCTCCCTGGGCTTTAATATTATGATTCATCAATAGTTAGTGTGTCATTTAAAGAGTATTCTTCCTGATTCTATACAAGTATATAATTGCATATATCACTTCCTAATGCTTTAAGTATTCAGCTATTAGTTGTTTTTGTGTCTTTTAGGCCCTGTACAGCAGACTAGTGCCGTCTGTTAATGGCGTGAGATGTTTCTCTCCTATACAGATGGCTCGCCTACAAGTGAGTGGACAAGACTTTGTACCTCTGACCTTTTTAACTTTTATTGCTTGTTAATACCATCATCATTTGACACAAGTTATTAGGGCAGTGGTTCTCAGAAAACTTCCAAGGGGGCCTCAAGATGATTTAAATAAGACAAAACAAGCATTAAAATAAACCAGAACTACTACATGATATGTCTTACTTTAATGCATCCCTTCAATTTCTTATTTTAATGTATCCCCTTTTTTGCATTGAAGAGCATTGCATTTGGCTTCAATGGTCTTGGAAAGCCAAATTTTAAATCTGTGATTTTTAGACCTGGAAAAGTATTTTGGTGGCCAATATATAGGACGCCAAACAAAATATTTTTCCTTATCTTTAAGACTTATCCAGTAAATGGGAACCCTGAAGAACATTCACCTCTTAAAATGTCTGGAAAACGAAAAATGTGTAATCCACATTGTGGACAATGGGAGGTAATAAAAGATCTGCACTAGAATGTGTAGAAATTTGGAAGCAGTACATCAGATAACCAACAGGGGTCCTCATGCAGCTACTGCGAAAATGAGCAATTCTTTCTTATGAGGCTGTAATTCAAAGCAAGTCTAGCTGTTAACCAGTTTCACTCTTTTTGTTTAAGTAAACAAGTCAAGTGTTGTGTTATGTTGGCTGTGACACAGATAAGCTGAGAGACTCCTCTAAACACAAACTGTTTATCTTTGCTCAGGGACAGGCTGGGTTTACTTACATTTTGGAAAGGCAAAGCTGGTGAATTTACAAGCGAAGGCCAGTGATTCAGAGAGAAATCTAATTAAAAATATAGTCTGAAAGATATTTATGACTACTGGGGCCTCCAATAGCAAAATATTTGCAATTTAGGAAAAATCTCCTAAATTCTTCTTCTGAGTCAAGGCCAAAACTAACTGCAGTAATGAAAATGCTTTAATAGTAGGTTTGTTTCATATGAATGAACAGCTTTTTCATCATAATAATCACTGCACTTGTGTCTGTCTCTTCCTCACCTATGTTTTCAGCGTCTTGGAATAAACAAATCTGACCCCAGTGACCTCACACCAGAAGAGGTCAGGGCATTTGTCCGTCTTGACCTTGACCCTGAGAAGGTCACATGGCAGAGAGGTAGGAGCTTGAGCAATTTAGATTGCTTTACTGTTCTGCATATGGTACATTCTTACAAGAATCCCTCAATGCCTGATGAGTAACAGAAAGAGATTTAGAGATTGTGGTACAGGATATGTGATGCATAAGACAGTGAGATGAAGCATGCAGGATGATGACACAATATGTGACCACTGGAATGCTATTGCCACATTTGACTCTTCTGTTTGAATTGGCTAGTGGGAAAGCACTATAAACTAGCCATTTCGTTACATCTGAGAGCAATTTTTGAGAACTAGTCCCTCTTGAACACATGCAATAACGAGTCTACTCTTCGCACCTGGAAGACATGCCAAATGTAGACCTTCTGCTTTTGGTTATGGCGCAGTGCCGTCTGATAGCTGCGATCACTGGGGGATGAGATTCAGCTGGATTGGGGTGTTTCCCGTTTTACTCGTGGCCGCCTGGGAACATCTGTTGCCTTTAGCCCTACATTCAGAAGATAGTGCTTCAGTGACTGATGGGATATTTACTCTGTCGGTTCAAAAGTGCACACTAAGATGAGGAGCCTGGAAGATTAAGAACAGCTTTACATCTCTCTCCCGCTGCGAAGCCTAATCTGTGTGTGTGTGTGTGTCTGAGAAGCTTTGACAATTCCGTACAACTTTCTCAAAGTTGACATTCATAAATCTAATGTTTTAATCATTAGGGTTTCCCATGGTCCATTATGGGAAGATATCATTGTGAATAATGATCTTCAGACTACATTATCATGGTCTTTCCTTGTTTATTAATCACTCTTCAGATGAAACGTTTTGGCTGTGTTGTATGTTATGCTGTACTTCATGTACACTGTTTTCTCACAGATGGATGAATTGAAACAGATACACAAGAGGAATACGAGAGACAGCCAGAAAGCAGACTAAACCACTGTTGTAATTTTTGTTGCCCGTGACATGTTTAAAATGAGGCTTATAATAATTGTTCTGTGTTTCTATGAGAAAATACCAGAGGGTTGAATTTCCCTTCCAACTTGCTGGCCCTTAGGGAGTTGTGTTTGTGTCTCATACTGCACCCTCCTACATTCAGCTTGGCTGCAAGAAAAAAAAATACAAAAAGTCTTAGAGGAATGCATGCTTATTGCAAGGTTATGGTTTCGCTTGGCGTCCATCCCTCTGAGTCTCTTTAGGTCATTGGTTTTTGGGATTCGTTAGATTGCCTCATACATCTCCTCAGCAGTGACTGCAAAATCTGTCCAGCTGAGTTCCCTCCTGACGTGATTCTCTCCAGTAGTTGTCTTTAAGCACAGCGCTGCTACGCTTGAGCAGATAGAACAAGCCAACCAATGTGATCTAATTGCAGCTTCATGAAAAAAATACTGCTTTTATAAAAATAAATAAATAAATAAATCCTAAATCTTGAAATCTATCAATTGCAATAGGTTTGAAATGCTTTACGTTTCTATCATTATTAGTGAGGTTAAAGAAAAAATTCACCCAGATATGGGAATTGTCATTATTATGTCAAAACTGTTCGGTTGCTCTATTGATCTTATTCATAAAACGGGTCTGGATGATTTCTTCACGATTCATACTAATCTGATTACTAATCAGTTTACCAACTCAATGATCTGGATGCAATAGTTAAAAGTTCATTTGCATGGAGAATTGAGAGTGACACTTAAAATAAAGACAGAAGTTCCCCAATAAGTGAACTGTCCAATAACTTTTTTTAGAATTTGATTGACAAAAAAAAAAAAAAAAGAAGAGCAGTTGACAAATGGACAAAAAAGGAATTGGCAAATGGCCAAAGAAAAACAACTGGCAATTTTTTTTTTCTTTAAAATACAACTTAAAATGTGCTTCTAAAAATTATTTATTAATTTACTATTTTACTCTTATTTAAGTATATTTCAAAACAAAAGAAATAGAGAACTTAAGTGTTGAATCATGTCTCTTAATTTTTCAATTTAAAGTTATTTATTTCCCTTTTATGTTTGAATAGATAAATTGATAACTCAGTCCTTCTTATTTTTAAGTGTCACTCTCAGTCCTCCGTACATTGAAGATGATCAGTGAATAGTGACACAAATCATAGTGCTTCACGCAACTTGGAATATAGTGCACCAATCATGTTGACTACTTTTATGGTCTTTTACAGTCTTTTACTGTATTTCCTTTTATAGCTTGAAAGCTTTTCTCATTTATTGTAAATGTATGGAAATGAGTGACAAGTACATCCTTAATTTCTCCTTATGTGTTTTAATGGAAGATAGAAAGTCATACAGGTTTGGAATGACATGAGAATGAGTAAATGAGCACACAATTTATTTTTGGGTGAACTGTCCTAAGGTAAAAGCTTCATTCTGGTTTCACTCTTAACATATGTTTTCCTGTTTCAAATAGTTGTTGATACCAATGACCGATTTCTGCGTAAGATCACTGTTGGTCAGGCCAACACAGAAAAAGGCCATGCTCGCCAGGTATGTGCTTCATATTTCTGATTCAATTAACCTACAGTCAAATGTGAGTGTAGAAGTTTTGTCACTTTTCCTCAATGATTATATATCTCGCTTTCTCTATTCCCTCTCTCACTTTTCTGTCTATTTCCCTTAGCTGGAATCTGTTAAGTCTTGCAGTATATTAGCGGCTGTCAGAAATGATGACTTTTAAAACAAATCAGGCAGATAACAGTGTGCACCTTAATGGGAAACAGTCTAAGTAAAAGCAAATGTTTCAAAAAAGGCGTTACTGCGCACATACTGTAGCAAACCCTTTGAGCTGGTCAATCATGTGCTTATTTTCGTCTCCCTCCCACTGTACCAAAACCACTGAAATGTCCACTACAGCCTAGTACTTTGTTCTTGAGCAACATACAGTATAATATACAGTATGTGCATTTTAAAAAGACAGTGAGAGTGTGTGTTTGAAATTTTAAAAAACACTTAAGCATGTTACTTCAGGCTTTGCAATCATTGAGTAAGGCTAGATCATCTCAACATTTAGGGTGCTGTAAATGCAGTTAAATGGCAAGTAATAATGACACAAGTGGTGTGTATTAAGTGGCCCATCTCTCCTGATGGGGCATCTGGACACCACTCCCAGCTGTTTTATTGGGGGAGTATTTATTAGCTGAGAGTTAAACCAGGACAGCTTGGTTTTACTCCAGCTGGGGTTGTCTTGGACACATGTGGGAGCAGTTTACTGTATGTGATAAAGAACCAGACTTGGAAGATGTTGCGTGCGTGGGTCTTTTGACAGATTTCTCCACTCTCTATATCATGACGACTTATTTTGATAGAAATCACCTAAATCATCACTGTGATGTGTTTGTGTGCTGGTCAATATGTGATCTTCCCCTCTCGTTCTTACAGACCCAGTTTGATATTGCGGTGGCCAGTGAGATCATGGCTATCCTTGCTCTGACAGATGGACTGGCTGATATGCGGGCCAGGCTGGGACGTATGGTTGTGGGCAGCAGCAGAAACGGCCAGTCGATCACTGCAGATGACTTGGTGTGTGTGAGAGAGAGAGCGCGCAGTTAACTACCTATAAATTGATCAAAAGTCACAGAAATTAATGCTGTTCTTTTGAAATTTCTATTCATCAAAGAATCCTAAAAAAAAATGCATCGTTTCCAAAAAAAATTAAGAAACACTATTTTCAGCTCAAATTTGGAACAATCACTGCTAAAAAAAAACAACAACTTTGCCATCAAAGGAATAAATTGCATTTTGAAATGTTATAATAGAAAACAATTATTTTAAATGGTAATATTTAATAATATTACACTACCTATAAATTGATCAAAAGTCACAGAAATTAATGCTGTTCTTTTGAAATTTCTATTCATCAAAGAATCCTAAAAAAAAATGCATCGTTTCCAAAAAAAATTAAGAAACACTATTTTCAGCTCAAATTTGGAACAATCACTGCTAAAAAAAACAACAACTTTGCCATCAAAGGAATAAATTGCATTTTGAAATGTTATAATAGAAAACAATTATTTTAAATGGTAATATTTAATAATATTACTGTTTTTACTGTATTTTTGATCAAAGGAATAAATTGCATTTTGAAATGTTATAATAGAAAACAATTATTTTAAATGGTAATATTTAATAATATTACTGTTTTTACTGTATTTTTAGTGTGAGCGTAAGAGACTTATTTCAAGAACATTTAAAAAATCTTACTATGTGTGTATATAAACAATGATTACAAAATGAAATGTTTAAGTATAATTAAAATATAATTATAATATTGTGAATTGACTGTGAAATATTTTAAATATTGTGAACATATGGTGTTTTCATTCACGTAATTCTAACCCTATGCAATATATAATTCTAAGTTAAATGTAAATGATGTGTATTTGTATTAAATTTACACTGTAAGCAATATGAATAAAACAGGATATTTAGTCATTAATCAAGTCACCAGACAAAATTTCATGATTGTCACAGCAGTTGTTGAATGTTTCTCTGGTAGGGCTATGAACAATATATTTTGACATTTCTTTGCTCTTTGGTTTTCTCAGGGTGTAACCGGGGCTTTGGCAGTCCTCATGAAAGATGCTATCAAACCCACACTGATGCAGACACTGGAGGTGAGACCTCTTCCCTGTTCCTGTACCCCAAACACTCAGTATCTTTTACACAGTCGTTCGCTTGTGTGCTATTTTTCTTATTCTGTCTCCCACACATGCACACGTATCTTGATGGAAACTCCCAAACTTGATACTCTCAGCGTTGGTGAAGTGATAGGATATTCGAGGCATGACACCGAAAACACACACTCATACAGTAATGCATGCACATCTGGTTTTGGTTTTGGCTCAGTGGGAGTGTGTCTGTCTTTCACTGTCACACCCTGAACACCACGAGAAAACTGGAAATGAGAAATTGACAGTGGTGAAAAACCTGATTGTTGGAATGCCTTTCATCTTTGACTTTAAAACATGCTAATGACTAGTGATTGTTGTTTGATGTGTGTGAGATGCATAGAAGTTGCATGTTTGTTGAGAGGGCCACAGAATTGCTTTGTGAAACCTTTCCTGCCTGGTTTCCTGTTTCTCTTGTGAGGAGGAATTGTATCAGAATGAACCAGGCAGCAAAGGGTTGTGGGAATATTCTGTTTGCATGGTGCTATAATGTCCCTGCTGGGATTGGGATATATGCGAGTATGTGTGTGAAGGAGTGAGAGAGGAAGTGTGTGAATGTCGCAACAAGAGGACGTCACATGCATGTGTTCACAGATGGATCTAAGGCTGTTTGATATAGACTAAAGATGTGAGATTTGTCAAGAGTGTTAGGAGAAAATATGTCTCCAGTGTGTGTATGATTTTAGATGCTCTTCAGGGACAAAATTGTCTCCAGAAGTTGTCTAAATGTGACAACCTTCCTTTAGACATTCAAGGACTTCCCAAATATTTTTTCACTTCTATAAAAATGTGAAGAGTATTCTTTCATGGGTAGGGTTAGTCTTTAATATTAACAATTTTTATATATAAAAATAATGCTCTTATTTAGATTTGCTTGGCCAAGTAAACCACTTGTTTGTGTCATGCGACAAATAAATAAATAAAAGTAAACAGTAAATATGTTGACCACTTACTCAAATTGAATGACCCCAAGCTTTTGAACATTAATTTTATTTTTTTTAAGAAATGAGTACTTTATTCAGGAATTATGCATTACATTGATCAAAAGGGACAGTAAAGACTTACATTATTACATAAAGTTTGTTTTCAAATAAAAGCTGTTCTTCTGAATTAATCAAAGAATCCTTAAAATGTGTCATAGTCCACTTTGCCATCACAGGAATAAATTACATTTTAAAACATGTTAAGACAGAAAACGGGTGTTTTATATTTCACAATATTACTGTTTGACTGTATTTTTGATCAAATAAATGTATCCTTGTTTAGCATAAAAAGCCTTTGAACGGGAGTGTATTGACCCAAAATATTATTACATGTGTGCATTGGCTTTGTGATACAGTTACAGAACTATTAATAAAGTTATTATTACTATTAAGATCAAATCAATTTGTAGCTTATGTACTAGTTTAAAAAAAATGGAAGTCATATAGAGTCAATAACTAGATAGTCAGTACAAACATCAAAATAAGACGATCATTTTGCCTAAATAAATAAGCATAACCACCCTGTTCCTATCTACTGTGCTCACTTGGTTTTTCCTGTTTTCTAACTTTCCTTGCATTGGCATGTCAAATCTCTTCTCTTTTCCACACTCACAGGGCAAAGCGCTCCAATCTTTCCGATTCCATTTTTTGATATTATAGTTTTTTTATTTCTGTAAAACTTTTCCAGAGGACAGTTCACTGGAAAACCATGCACACTCTTTCCATCCACAGTCACACATAAAGACCATCACTCGTGCTTTCATATTGACTTGTTGACAGGCTGCCAGATATGTCCACTTTGTGAGCAAATTTGATGCTGTAAATTGATTTATTGACCTTCAGTACTGATTGATTTGGTCTGAGTTGTTTTTAAACCTGTGAAACATATTTAGGTTATAATGAGCTGCACATTGTTAAAATCAGTGTACAGTTAATGTTTGTCACATTTCATCACGTTTATATGAGGGTTCTTAAAGGCCTGTAGTTCAAAACCTCAACTAAATGCATAACTTACTACTCTTTTGTCCAACAGCATAAAATAAAAACATAGTGATAGTAGAAAATGTAGACTCTTACAAACTAAATGCCAAAACACAAACTAATGTTTGATTAAATGAAGCACTCGATAAACCTTTGGCAGGCTTGTGTAGCTAAATAAGGTCATGTCTCAAAATGAGTTTGGTTCACTTACCTCACTTGACTCATTTTCACTTGGCCTTTTGAGTCTTAAAGGTGATGTTAATGTAGAATATTTTGTAATGTTTAGTATATATCAGCACCTGCAGAGGCAGTGAAAGTAGGATGCTGGGATGCAGTGATAAAAGTTTAGATAAATAAAGGAAGGTGGTCTCTTTCCATTTGATGGAGAGCTCTTTTTTTTTTTTTATCAAGTTTTGCATCCTTTTCCTGAATTTAAATGACTTCACCATCACTCTGTTCTTTGTTTTGTTTGTACTCCCTTTTCCATTTTCCTGCACTCTCTCCTTCCTGTCCCTTAAGCTGCTCGTGTCACTTTTCAGTGTTTGGGAAGTTACAGAGGACCTCAGGGTCATCAGTTCAAACCTCATATTTTCACAGAGCTTTAGGTGATTTCCGGCTTATGATGATGAAACAGACATTCCAGACCCATTTAATATTTATTGTTGTTGAATATACAATGGTGCTGACATATAAAATCTCAACCACATGTTTTACACAAAATACTCCGGCATGGAGATTGACCACTTAAACCCTACATCTTGTATTATTTGTCACCAGCTCTTAATTAAAAATTTCTACAGTAATTTTCAGGTAATCTTGAGGCACACCTGCTAATGTGTGATATTTTGAAATGCAGGTGTGACCCGAATGGTTTGCACTGAAATTGTTTGTCTTTGTCATGTCAGGGCACTCCAGTGTTTGTGCATGCTGGACCTTTCGCTAACATCGCCCATGGAAACTCCTCTGTCTTGGCAGACAAGTTGGCTCTTAAACTAGTTGGAGAAGAGGGCTATGTTGGTGAGTGCACACACATACAATATATATACACACAAAAACACATTCAGTCGCACACCACTGCATCTGCTTTTTATAGTCACACGCATTCATTGACCAGAGACAAAGGCTATGTTGGGGGTAAGTTAAAACAACAAGTTTTGAACAGTCTTATGTTTGATATTTATTCAAAACTGCAGTAGTATTGTGTGTAATTTAATGCGGTGAAAGCTGAATTTTCAGCATCATTACTCCAGTCTTCAGTGTCACATGATCCTACAGAAATCATTCTGATATGCTGGACAAACAACAAGCGCTACTCTACACTGCTCAAAACTCGCGTTTGAATAGTCAGTGGCAAATCTTTAAATATAAAAACTTACTTACAGGCTGTGAGTTATGAAGCGCCAGACTGTCCTTGCAAAGTTGGAATTGCCCCACTTTATAGAAACAGACACCGGCATTGTAGGCTATACTCTCCCAGGAAACAGTCCTCATCCTCCATAAAATGCGCTGCACACATCTGAATATTTGGGTTTAACGTTCCGGAACAGTGTTGTAAATACAACTTAACCTGATTTCTAGTTGTGTCCTCTTTTGGAAGGTCAAACAAAGTTTCGCTTTCACAACGAAACACACAGCATCTCCACAACTTTTTTTTTTTTTTTCCCTTAAAATCAATAATTTCTTTAAAAAAAAAAAAAAGACAACCGTTTAAATGGTGTTCAGTTTTGACTCACATGTAGCAACTTGCATTAGGGTATTTTCTAGACTTAAAGGCTAATCATTTAATGTTATACTAAGTGGTATGACTAAGTGGCTAATTGCCTAGTGGTATGAATTGCTATTATGCTAAACTCTGGAGGGGGAAAAGACTGGTTAAATTTTAAAGGGGTCATATGACGTTGCTAAAAAGAACATTTATTTTGTGTATTTGGTGTAATGCAAAGTGTTTATGCGGTTTAAGGTTCAAAAAACATTATTTTCCACATACTGTACATTATTGTTTCTCCTCTATGCCCCGCCTTTCTGAAACGCGTCTATTTTTACAAAGCTCATCGGTCTGAAAAGCGAGGTGTGCTCTGATTGGCCAGCTATCCAGTGCGTTATGATTGGCCGAATACCTCAAGCGTGAGACGGAAATGTTACGCCCCACACATACTGTTGATGCCGTGTCCGGCCGGAGCGACGAGACATAAACATTAAAACCCATTACAAACGAGGCATTTGTTGCATCCAGTGGGGACATAAATGGATTATAATGACTTATACTGTCTTTTTACGCGTTGCGTTGCATCGCGCCGGCGGCTACTCTCCCAAGAAACAGTCCTCCGTAAAATGTGCTGCACACATCTGAATATTTGGGTTAAACTGTTCTGGAACAGTGTTGTAAATACAACTTAACCACTGATTTCTAGTCGTGTCCTCTTTTGGAAGACCAAACAAAGTAGTTTCGCTTTCACAACGAAACGGCGTCACACACCGCGGCCTTGAGTGAGCGGAGGCCGGATGTGCTGCACACATCTGGATATTTGGGTTGAAGTGTTCTGGAACAGTGTTGTAAATACAACTTAACCACTGATTTCTGATATTGTCCTCTTTTGGAAGACCAAACAAAGTAGTTTCGCTTTCACAACGAAACACACAGCATCTCCACAACATGGTGGCAACAATACTACGGCGAGAATCAAAGTTACGCCGCCTTTCTTTGCGTGAACATTTGGGCGGCGTTATGCAAATCTTCCCACATCGTGACGTAGACATGTGGGGGTGTGTTAGAATGAGCTGTTTTAGGTAGGCGTGGTTGACTCTTAACTTTTATAAAGAATATCTCTTTGGATTTGAGACTTTAGTCTTTGCAACTTTACAGATCTTCTTTATGCACCAAGAGCTTGTAACACTCCAAAGAGAAAGGAAAAATTGAAATCGCATCATATGACCCCTTTAACCATTTATAGCTTTGGTTATGTAACATGTGACCACTTAATGCATTAATTGACCATCTTTACATAGTTATGATGACGACTTTGGAATCCAAGGGGAAGAATATTTTACAAGGATATATCATTTCTCAATACCAAATTTTTTATCTTAACCCAGATGTTTGTTTTTTTGTTTTTAATGCTGAACCCATCTAATCCTCTGAGTGCCAGCACACCTGAACATACGTGCCTTGCAAAGCACACACACACACTTGTTATCTCTCCTTCACTTTATCACTTCCTCTCTCCATTTCTCACTCATTCCTTTGCTCCTCTCTATCCTTTTTATTCTCTATCCCTCCCCTGCTCAGCAACATGCCCCAGACACTAAAAGAATGCTGGGAATGGCGGAGGCCCTGTGGTCCACACTAAGAACAGTGTAAGCTTCACCCCCTCATTTAAGGACAAGCTGAAATGTGTAAGCCCAATGAAAACACTGCCTACCTAGTGGCCGAGTTACCGCTTCTAGAATTTCAGTTACTTTTTTGTTACGCCTGAGTTTCTGCCAGTGTGTAAATAGTAAATTCTTCTAAAAGAGCTGCATGATTAATCTAAATAAAACCGAAATCACAATATGGCTTAATGAGATTATCAAATTGCAAAGGCTGCAATTTAATTAAATAAGTGTGATGCATATTTTTGAGTGAAGCGCGGCACTGAGTTTTTATACACAAGTAGCTTAGTGTCTTGAGCTGAGATGTGTATAAAAACTCAGTGCCGATAAACACTACTGTTTTAATATTTCACATTAAAACAGTAGTGTTCCTAATTTTAATGTTTTACTAATAATCATAATTATTATATTATATATCTTATTGCAATTGTAATTTCTTTTTTAAATGACAATTAGGTTTTTTAACCCCTCAAATTGTACAGCCCTAGAAACTTTACTTAGAGGCCTCTGTGGAGCACAGTAAAAAATGAATTGTTTGTTTTACCGCATTGGGAAAGACAAGCAGCTCGGTCTTGTTCTTGAGTTTAAAGTCCATATTAGACTTCAAGCATTCCTGCTGTTTGTTGAGGCTGATGCTCCGAGTTGTTGACTTTTGCAAAATATCAGTGAAGGAGGGGGACATGTGTATGCGTTACCTGATGCCAAGGTATGTGTGGCATGTAGTGTTTTTGCTGTGGGTGAGAGGGAGGATGCTGCCTATCAGCTGATTATACACAACAGATCCGCTTCACAGGAGAACCACCACAGTACTCAGGAAAACCAGAGCAGCATGGTAACCTTTTGTCTACTCAAACAAAAATCACTGCACACAAGCCTCAGACTGATAGATGGTCTGATAGTTCTCTGAAAGTTCCTGCAGGGCAATAACATACTCCCCACCTCACATTCCCTTTGTAAATCTGTACCTGTCTGGTGTGTGGGTGACACGAGACCTGGTGATGTACACTCGTTTAGAGGGAGTCTCATATATGGGTGGTTCAGTTTATTACAGCACCTGGTCGTCCCAAGGTCATGAGTACTGCCTCCAGGATAACACTCTGATTCCATGGTTTTTGGCCTGTTTCACACACATGCATAAGTGAAATTACTACAGATAACTGTAACAGCAGGCTTGTGTTGTGCTTTAATATGTGTTTCTTCTGTGACTCTATACACAAAATGATTTCTTAGTTACTAAGTGTTAAACAGTTGTCAGTATTATACAGTAGGAAACAGTCCATTCAAAATTATAGGTTGAATTTTGTGTTTTAAGAGCTTTGCACCTCCTTCCTTTCTAAACCTACCTTCCTTGCTTCCTTTCCTTCCTAAATATTAATTTCGTTCTTCCCTCCTATCTTTTTTCCTTTCTAGGCACTCCTTCCTTATTACATGCCTTCCTCCTTTCCTTTCCTTCCTTCTTTCCTTCCTTTGCAGTCCTGCCTTCCTTTCTCCTAAACATTCCATCCTTCCTTTCCTCTTTCCTCTCTATTCAGTCCTGCCTTCCTTTCTTCCTTCCTAAACATTCCTTCCTTCTTCCTGTACATGCATGTCTTCCTTCCTTCCTATCTACCTTCCTTCCTTCCTTCCTTCTTTGTTTACTAATTATTCCTTCCTTCGGTCTTAAAAATACCTTCTCTCCTTTCTCGCTTCCTTCCTAAACTTAATCAGTCTCCCTTTTCTTCCAGAGCAGCACTGTTGACACCCTTGACATGCTATCAATACGAAAGCATGAGATTTCTTAAATTCTGTTTAAACACTTGCGGATCTTTCCATCTTATGGTAATTGAAGTACATAAAGTTAACTGTTAGTGACCAAGACCTGATGCATGTGAGACGGAACAAAAGGCTTACCTTCAGGAGATTACCTCCGTTCAAAACCAAATGCCAGACCACCACACACACACACACACACACACACACACACACACACACACACACACTCACAAAAACATGTAGAGCCTCAGAAAATATGCCAGACCTCTCTGGTGGAAATAACAACATTACCCTTCCCATTCCCTCCTGCTCCAAAAGCCTGGGAAGTAGCACAGGAAGCTCACAGGGTTCTGGGAAAAATGGATACGTGGAAATACTCCACATGCTTACTGTTCAATGGCACATATACACATTAATACTGACTAGTTCAAACACAAACAGTGGATATCTCTCATTCACAAAACAAATCAAACTTGCGGGGAAAGGAAAACATCTTAACAAAACCGTTTGTGATGGTCATGTTTTGTACACCACTGTCAGCACTTGAACAGTGAAATGTTTCACTCATTCATGACAGGAGTAACACATATGGAGCACTTACATGCTCACTCTTAAAATGGTTGTGATTATATCCTAATTGAATGAATGTGAATAACTCGCCCTGTAATGCGGGGACAATTTGATTATTGTGTAACTGTAGGTTGCTTTTATTCGTACTTGTGAGAAAGCATGTGCTCTTATCCGGCTCTGTGCAATAATAATAAAGTAATGATACAGAATGTTTGTTTACATAAGTATCCTGCACAGTAGAGCAGTTTTTATATCAAATTCTTATTTGCAAAAGCTCTCAACAATTTATTGTTTAATTTCCTTCTCCTTCCCTGCTCAGTGACGGAGGCTGGCTTTGGTGCTGACATTGGCATGGAGAAGTTCTTCAACATTAAGTGTCGGACGTCTGGGCTCAGACCTGATGTTGTGGTGCTGGTAGCCACTGTTCGGGCTCTGAAGATGCATGGAGGTGGACCAAATGTAAGTGTGTGTGTGCTGCTGTGTGCATATTCACACATCTCTTTATATGCATTAAAGTACATTTCATGTATTTACAACTTTCTGAATATACTGTACATTTTTAAGGTTACAGCTGGTGTACCACTGCCTAAAGAATATATCAATGAGGTAAGCAATGTCTTACTTCAAATGACCATATTTGTAGACTGTATGATTTAGTGATTTAATTTTAGAGCAAGATGTTTTGAACACTTTTTTTTTTTTTTTTT
>NW_015650322.1:0-64340 GCF_001515625.1 Sinocyclocheilus rhinocerous | reverse complement strand
AATCTTTTTTTTTTTTTTTTTTTTTTTTTTACTTATGTACTATTCTACTCCAACAATAAGTGGCGATGTTGCTCCCCAAAGAAAGGATGAAAATAAAGAGGGTTGGAAGGAGGTAGGGGAGTAAATGAATGAGTGTCTGCCCCACCTTACTCCGGCAAAGGCCCAGAACTTCTTTTCCACCCCCTCCAGTTCCCCTCTTCCTCCCTAATGTGGTTTGTGTTATTCAATTAACAGGGTAAATACAATCTGTGTTATTGAAGCTAAAGACACAGAGGCGTAATGGGAGTTGCTGTCTAAGAAATACCGTACCTGCTTTTCATCAGTCTCTCTAAAGCAACCCCAGCTGAGAAAATAACTCAAGTGCTTAAGCTAATTGTGCGGTTCTGTAATGAGAAACAGGAAGCACCAAAGCATGTCTCCTGAGCTTTGGATCGCTATTCTGAGACTGGTTCTGCTCCATGAGCGACAATTTAGTTGGAAAAAAGAGCAGGAAGTATCCTCTGGAAAGCTCAGCTGGTGGGATGACGTTCTCCAAGACAAACCGACTCGTCCTTTTAATGGAGACCCTGATTAACCATCCAGATCTAACTTTTTTTATTAGATTTTATTGCTTTCCACTTTTTGTCTTAATTTTTCTAAAATGTTCTTTAAAATCTTATTAATTAAATCTTAATTAGATTCAAGCCTGAAATGTAGAGACATTTTTTTTCTTTATAATTAATTAAATACCCATGTTTACGTTTTTCTATCAGAATTTGCAGCTGGTTGCAGACGGCTGCAGTAACCTAAAGAAGCAGATTCAGATCGCTCATCTCTTTGGAGTTCCTGTGGTTGTTGCTCTGAATGTCTTCAAGTAAGAATTGGTCTATCTGAAAAACTGATTCTGCAACATGCATTTTCTTCCCAAAACATGATGTTTGAAAATTATGACTCTTTAAACCATTTAAAAATAGCCATGGTTGACGTAAACCAGAGTACCAAGAGTGTGTGTGTGTGAGAGAGTGTGATCAAAAAGGCAACAGATGGTGTCCAAATTGAGCTTATTTGTAAGTGTCTTTCCAGTATGTCTGGAAGGTTTATTTTTACCCACTTTTTGATTAATGACCATATTTAGCCAAAGTGTTGTGTTTGCCCTGTGATATTTGGATTTGCCTTGTCAGAACCAATGACATTTCTCTTTCTGTGAAGGACTGACACTCAAGCAGAGATCGACATGGTGTGTTGCATCGCAGAGGCTTCTGGGGCTTCAGCTGCTGTGCAGTGTCATCATTGGTCCAGAGGTGGGCGGGGCTCTGTGGAGCTTGCACATGCTGTGAAGAAAGTTGCATCTCAGAAGAACCATTTCCAGTTCCTGTACAATCTGCAGGTGAGGCCAGACACAATTATTTGTGAAAAAAATACTACAAACATTAATGCAAATATTGAGCTTAGGTAAAACCCGAATCCCCACTAAGATAGAGCAAAGTGACTCTGATGGATGGTTTAAACATGATAGTTTCTTGTACGATGAGCTAAGTGTTGCTCCCAGTGTGTATATTTCAGGTGGAGGTGGGGGGCTGTAAGGCCATCAGCTGGTTTGAGTTAACCTTAGTGAGTTTAGAGGTTGTGACTTTAAGTGATGCTATGAAAGGTGTGGTAATCTCTCCTCTTGGCTCTGGCTGGCCTCTATTATCCTATTAGAGGTTTGGACACTTGCTATCCCAAGCATCTACACAGAGAACTGGCTGGGGGGATTGTATGACCACCAGATAGGCGGAAGCTAAGTTTTATTGCTAAAAAAAGTTAAATTGCTTGAATATGAAATATTTTTCATTTATTTATTTATTTTTCTTTTTCCATACATCTTTTACTCTCTTGACCTGTTAATTAAGCCCGGTTTTTTTTTTTTTTAAGGATTCTATTGTAGAGAAAATTCGGACTATTGCACAGAAGGTTTATGGTGCTGATGATATTGAGCTTTCACCTGAGGCTCAAGCTAAGATAGACCACTACAATCAACAGGTGAGAAGGGCTGTACATTGCCACTGAACATGTACAATTCATGTACAATTTTAATATTTGAGCTTTTTTATTGTAATCTTAAAGGTTATATCAATATTTTCAACCTTTTAATATCCATTATTTATCGCTTATTTTAATTTACATGCACCAATATAACATTAAAAAATACTATATCTGTATATACAAGAAGATAGTTTTGAATGTATTCGTTGAAACTGGTGATTTTGAACTGATTCATGGAAATCTGCCAACTCCTAATGACATTTGCAATGTCGAAGAATTTAATGCTTGTATTTGTTCACCATTTTTAAGTTTTCACCATCTTCTACCCAACGGGTTTGGATTCAATTCTGTGAAGCAGTGCATCTCACAACATAACAGCTAACGGATGTCAAGAGCCCAGAGCAAATGATGTGCATGTCTCTTGTGGATATTAACTGTGTCTGTAAATCTCTCAGGGTTTTGGTGCTCTTCCCATCTGCATGGCCAAGACCCACCTGTCTCTCTCTCATATGCCTGAGAAAAAAGGTGTTCCCACCGGTTTTATCCTGCCAATCAGAGACATCCGTGCCAGCATCGGGGCAGGGTTTATCTACCCTTTAGTTGGAACTGTAAGTGATTATCCTCAAAATCTGATGGAAGCTCATCGTATTCCATTCTTTTCCTTTCTGTCTACATGCCCACACTTTCCTTCCTGATATATTTGATGGCTTTCACCTATTTGATGCCATCCACTACCTCTTCATATTACTTTCTTTTATTACTTCCTTTGTTGGTAGGTGAATGTTTCAGTTACTAATAGGATCCAGGATTATGGTTGAACCTGGGATCTGTGACCTTGTTAGGGCTTTTAAAAACAGCACTCAAATGCCAAATTCCTCTGCCTTCATGTTTTTGCTCTCTAAAAGCCAATATTGCCTGGCCTAAGGCAGATATATCTCTGTCTGAATTCCTGAAAATGTTTGGTCAAGGTAGTTTACATTTAATGAGAAGTCTATTGGATTCTCAGTTTGGATTCATGATGAAACCTGTGAGACCGTTCGATTAAGCCCTGTGAAAACGGCACTTAGAGCATCTGTGGGTTTTTTTGAACTTTTGAATGACCCATGCTTTTCTATGTGTGTGCACATATTTTTGGTTTTCATTAAAATACTCCGTCCCTGGATTTTTCCCAATGTTTTCTCTACTTTCTTCCTAAACCCAGCTGGTTCACCTTAGGAACCACCATTCCAATCAGACTTCCAGCATAGGAGATATATGAAAGACTCTTTATTCTCCCGTTCTGTTTGTACATTTTAAAGCTATAAATTAAAAACATTGATGAACATGCATGGTGATGAATGTCAAAGTTTAAAATCCGTTGGTTTGACTGGTTAAAAAAAAGGTTACATGTGATTATTTTGATTTGATCATATTGTGTGGTGCTATCAGCATATTGCTTTTGAGTATCCTGACCAACTGGATTTCGTTCCGCAGTTTGATTGAGCCAGTGTGTTTTGTTGACTGGGTGAGGCTTAGGGAAGGAAGCTCATTTCCGGGTTGAGAGTGAGGTCCTGGCTGCAGTGTGGGGTCAGGGTTGGGGTGAGGTGTCCGTTGTGCGGCATGCTGGGAGATGGGTGCCTGTGACCCAGCCCCTCCGGTCTGACCTCCGCTCTGTCCCCTTTCATCTCCATGGGACTGCTGCGGGGACATACGGCCAGTGCTCATGACCTCTCACTTCAACCCGTCTCAGAATTTACTGCCAATGCTTTGAACTTCAGTGTAATCTCTTCATCTCTGTCTGCTCTTCTGGTTTTCTTTATTTTCCTCATTTCTTTCCTCAAATCTACCCTTGTTTAGTACTTTCGCTTGCTTGATTGTAATTAGGGGTGCGCCGATCCGATATTCAGTATAGGTATCACTCCAATACTGCTACTTTCTGCTGGATCGGGGTATCGGTCAGACGAGACCGTTCACGGGAACACGGGATACGCATAAGCGATTTGTGCCGCTCTGTATTTGAGCCTTTCATGTTATAATACTTTTGTGCAATGAAAGATTGTTATTAATAGCCTTTCTTGTTTTGTCTTATCTATCATATGTTGCTGCCTCATTACTGTGCTATAAATGTAAAAGAAATGTATTTAATTTATTGCATATATTTATATATAATTATATTTACTTGTTTTTCTTGAATGTAGGCTATATTACAATACAAAGAGCAATGTGTAACAATTTTCCAGATTACACCTATTTACTTTTATTTTTTCCCCCACAAAATGTTTTTTCTCTAAATGTTATATTTTATAAAATTATTGTGAACTCATAATTTTTGTAGAGTAACTTTTGCTGCTGAATTATCCACTAACCTAGTTTATAATAGTATTTTCTCATAGATTATGATTATATATTTTTTAATTTGTTATTTTTCTTTATAATGAAGTTGTCTATATTTAGTAGATTGTGTGTAATACACAAAAGAGTGATGGTCAGGTCAACACGCACTGAGGTATATATAAAAAAAAAAAAAAACTGTGCTGGTATCGGATCGGTATCGGTATTGTCCGATACTCAGAACTTTTGGTATCGGATTGGGATCGGTTCTGAAAAAATGGTATCGTGCCACCCCTAATTGTAATACAGTCGGATGTTAATGAGTCAGTGCTTAAATCTTAAGGTGCATATAAACTGACAGACGTTACCATTGCATTAAAGAGGTCATGAAATGGAAAGTTTTTTTTTTTATTAATATGTATATAAGTTTTAGTACAATATTACAAAGAAAAAACAAAGCAGAACAAAAGACAAGATCAACTTAATACAATGGATAACAATAATAACAACAATAACAAATAAAATAGTTTAAACAAATAAATCAATAAAATTAGAATAAAATAATAAATAAATAAAAGTGTGGCTTAGGAAAACAGTGAAAATGCACAATCATCATGATACAATATAATTTATCTGAGGAAAGAAAATAAAAAGATAGAACTAAGATTCAGTCTACGTCCGACAATGAGACATGTTCCCTGACATATTGCTTGAAAGGGCCCCAAGCTTTATTAAACTGGTTAGATGAGCCTCTTATAAAATGTTAGATTTTCTCCAACTTTAGGAAAAAGAGGATATCACAAACCCATTGTGTTGGAGTTGGAGGCCTCTGATCCTTCCACTTCAGCAATATTAGTCATTTGGCTAAGAGCATGATAAAAGATATACAATCAGATTGTATCTTTGTAAGATTGTATGCTATGGGAGTAATTCCAAAAATGGCTATCAGCGGTCACAAGCAGGATCTATATGCTGAAAGTGCTTAGTTTCAACTTTGTCCAGTGTACACGGTGTACAATTTTGCACTGCAGTCCATGTCTTGCACAGACTAAAGACTTGTGTATTCTATGAAATGGAAGGGTTACTCTACAATTAAAACGGATTGCAATTTGTTTTTTCAAAATATCAATAAAATATAAAGTTCTGAAAATTTATTCCTTGGCCCCTTTAAAAAAGGTTAAGCAATAAAATAAATATTATCCTGTTGTATGTAAGGAAAAAAAGAGCAGTTTAGACATTGCGATATATCATTTACCATGCAAGAAAGTCTGGGATGAGATTAATAATTTTGATAATTATTTTTTATTTTTGAACTACTGCTCAAATGTCGGTAAGATTTTTAAATTGTTTTTGAAAGAAGCCTCTTAAAGAAGCCTCTAGCATTTATTTGATCAAAGGATTGTTAATAGCCTTTCTTGTTCTGTCTTATCTATCATATGTTGCTGCCTCATTACTGTGCTATAAATGTAAAAGAAATGTATTTAATTTATTGCATATATTTATATATAATTATATTTACTTGTTTTTCATGAATGTATATTACAATACAAAGAGCAATGTGTAACAATTTTCCAGATTACACCTATTTACTTTTATTTTTTCCCCCACAAAATGTTTTTTCTCTAAATGTTATATTTTATAAAATTATTGTGAACTCATAATTTTTGTAGAGTAACTTTTGCTGCTGAATTATCCACTAACCTAGTTTATAATAGTATTTTCTCATAGATTATGATTATATATTTTTTAATTTGTTATTTTTCTTTATAATGAAGTTGTCTATATTTAGTAGATTGTGTGTAATACACAAAAGAGTGATGATCAGGTCAACACACACTGGGGTATAGGGAAAAAAAAAACTGTGCTGGTATCGGATCGGTATTGTCCGATACTCAGAACTTTTGGTATCGGATTGGGATCGGTTCTGAAAAAATGGTATCGTGCCACCCCTAATTGTAATACAGTCGGATGTTAATGAGTCAGTGCTTAAATCTTAAGGTGCATATAAACTGACAGACGTTACCATTGCATTAAAGAGGTCATGAAATGGAAAGTTTTTTTTTTTATTAATATGTATATAAGTTTTAGTACAATATTACAAAGAAAAAACAAAGCAGAACAAAAGACAAGATCAACTTAATACAATGGATAACAATAATAACAACAATAACAAATAAAATAGTTTAAACAAATAAATCAATAAAATTAGAATAAAATAATAAATAAATAAAAGTGTGGCTTAGGAAAACAGTGAAAATGCACAATCATCATGATACAATATAATTTATCTGAGGAAAGAAAATAAAAAGATAGAACTAAGATTCAGTCTACGTCCGACAATGAGACATGTTCCCTGACATATTGCTTGAAAGGGCCCCAAGCTTTATTAAACTGGTTAGATGAGCCTCTTATAAAATGTTAGATTTTCTCCAACTTTAGGAAAAAGAGGATATCACAAACCCATTGTGTTGGAGTTGGAGGCCTCTGATCCTTCCACTTCAGCAATATTAGTCATTTGGCTAAGAGCATGATAAAAGATATACAATCAGATTGTATCTTTGTAAGATTGTATGCTATGGGAGTAATTCCAAAAATGGCTATCAGCGGTCACAAGCAGGATCTATATGCTGAAAGTGCTTAGTTTCAACTTTGTCCAGTGTACACGGTGTACAATTTTGCACTGCAGTCCATGTCTTGCACAGACTAAAGACTTGTGTATTCTATGAAATGGAAGGGTTACTCTACAATTAAAACGGATTGCAATTTGTTTTTTCAAAATATCAATAAAATATAAAGTTCTGAAAATTTATTCCTTGGCCCCTTTAAAAAAGGTTAAGCAATAAAATAAATATTATCCTGTTGTATGTAAGGAAAAAAAGAGCAGTTTAGACATTGCGATATATCATTTACCATGCAAGAAAGTCTGGGATGAGATTAATAATTTTGATAATTATTTTTTATTTTTGAACTACTGCTCAAATGTCGGTAAGATTTTTAAATTGTTTTTGAAAGAAGCCTCTTAAAGAAGCCTCTAGCATTTATTTGATCAAAGGTACAACAAAAACAGTAATTGTGATTTGTGAAATATGTACAATGTAATTTGGTCACTTTATTTTAAGGTCCAATTCTCGCTATTAACAAACCATTAACTACGATTTTGCCTCAATCTCCTAATTTGCTGCTTATTAATAGTTAGTAAGGTAGTTGTTAAGTTTAGGTATTAGGTAGGATTTGGGATGTAGAATATATGGTCATGCAGAATATGTGCTTTATAAGTACTAATAAACAGCCAATATGTTAACAATAGGCATGCTAATAAGCAACTAGTTAATAGTGAGAATTGGTCCCAATACTAAAGTGTTACCTGTAATTTATTATATGATGGAAAAGCTCAAATTTATTAGCAAACATTTCTCCAGTCTTGTTTAAAACCATTAGTGATTTTAATCCATTTTTACAGTTACTAAAAAGATTGCATTATTTTATGAACACGTGTTTTCTGTCTTTCAGTCATAGTCATAGTCAACTTACATTTTAAATGGCATGTAATCATTATACAGGCAAGTCAGTATCTATTCCAGTCATTTCTGTACATAACTCTGCAGCTCAGGCTACAAGACAGGTGTGTGTTATTATGCCTGTTACTTTCAATGGTAGACCCGAGGGACAAAGCAGTCATGGGGGGTTACAGGAGGAAGTAACTGATGTCATGCACCAGATATGTGAGGGAGGGGTCAGCCAGAGAGCAATGGGACTCAGTGGATCTTAGCTTCCATTCAGCTCAGGAAATTTATTGCCCAAATCCGTGTCTGCTGTAAGCCGCACAATGGATTCCTGATGATACTGCTGGAAGGCTTGTGGTGTTTTGGCAACCTGACCACCACGCTGACTTGAACACATGTCAATAGCAGACTGGTGCAAAGAGCATGTTCAGTAGAAAGTATAAACGGACACAATGGTCTGCGGTAAGGAAAACATGGCCCATTTGAACCGAGTGTTCAAATGAATTAAGTTGCCATTTGTTCTTGAACATTGACTACATAATGGAGTATTGTGTATGGAAATAATTGTGGGAATTTCTTGGCTTGCATAGAAGACATCTCAACACCACACAGCCAAGCGGATGACCTTTTAAGTGAATTTGCTGAGACGGTGTTGCATTAGGTTTACTCTTTATGGGTGCCTGTATTGTTGCCACAATCTTCTGAATTTGTCTTGTTCTGAAGAAAGGTTGTGAAATCTGTCTCAGAGATAGGGGAGGGTCAGAGCTTCAACCTGACCAATCTGGGTTCAGTCTCTCATGCATTTAACAACAGTTTGGCATATTGCATTGAAACTGCAATGTAATTTCGACCCTGTGCCATAAGGGTACTTAAGCAAATTGGAAAAAAGTGCCATTTATTGGTAAGAAATTTGTACAGCTGCTGAATATGGCCAGAATTTGAATCATTTGGACTTAAGTCCCAAACCTGGTCTGTTTTAGATTCTTTGGGTCATATGGACCTATTAGTTGAGCCACATGGTGATGTCATGTTCTGGGCTATACCTTTTGTCAGTTTGCCAACTTATTTTTCTTTTAGAACTTTTTCTTTTTTTTATTATAAAAAAATGTGTACAATTTTAAAAACTGGTCAGATTTTGCTCGCATTAGTCAACTGATTCACCTTATCTTTCTACTAGGAAGTTAATTTATTCTAATAAGCCATTAAACAGCTCCTGGGTTGTCATGCATAAGAGGAATCTTTCTTTAAAATATTTAAAACTCTGCTTGCTGTGATGAGGTTTTGTTCTAAGAAATGATGGGGAATGGAAGTCTCAATAAAAGGTTGGGATAGATGATGTCTGTCTTCATTCTCAGAAGTGCACGTGACCACAGAAAACAAAGGTTAATCGGTCATGAGAAATTTGAGCTGAAGTATTTCAGATTGATAGCGTCCATGGCATTTTGGAATCGAGTGTAGCAGGATCTTTATATCAGAGACCTCTGTGAAAATGATAGTTTTCATTCTCTGGGCAAGGTGAAATTGCTGGATAAACGATGTACTTTTTCCTCTCTCTTTTTCTGTCTTGGTCTGTTTTTAGTTTTTTTTTTTGTTAAATGATAATTTAATTAAGATAATTTGTTTCTTTTGCCTGGGTCTCACATGTATGCCAGTCACTTGATTTTAATCGGTGGTATTTTTAAGGTTGTTCATTTTTCTTTTATATAATCAATTGGTTTGACCACTGGCTATAGATTTTGTTGTTAGGGAATTAAAATTATGACCTTTAAGTTTTCCTCGATCAATAAATCAGTCCTAAATCTGCATACTTTTTAAAACTGAGTGAATATTGATTGCTTATATACATTGACCTGTTAACATTTCCATGTTAAATTCATATTCTAAAACATGAAAGTATTTAGGCATCTTCATGTTTTATCACTATAGTAATAGACGCAACAGTTTGAAAATGATGACAAAATTGGGGGCTTCTAAAGACCACAATTGTCTCTTTAAAAAAAACTGCATTCATTAGGTGATAAAATCTAGTTTTAGTGGCTCCAGCATTAGCCTCTGTTTGTAATTGAGATTTATATGCCACGGAAGTCATTTGGAGGTAACAAGATTTGCATAGAATAGATGTTTAGCAAGGATTTAGCAACATCTTTAAAACCTTCTTTAAGACTGAATATATGATCTTGAAGCTAAGTGAATCTAAAGGACATAGTTTGTTTTCATTCATAAACGAGTCTTTAAATTAGCCTATGTATCAGTTATAGTCCTTTAAGTAACTAAACTTAATTCAACAAACCTTCAGTTCAATTTCTGACTCAATTACTGTGTGCTGTGATGTTTTGTTTGCACATAAAAAATATTTATTGTCTATCATAAAGTTTCTTTTTCTTGTACGCTGAATTGTACATTTCTTTCAGATGAGCACCATGCCAGGCTTGCCTACTCGACCCTGCTTCTACGACATTGACCTTGATCCTGTGACGGAGGAGATAAAAGGACTCTTCTGAGGACATTTCTGCAGTCCCATACATGCTTTTGACCAGTAAGAACACAATTAACAGTGTCAGAACAATGACTTTTTGTTTTTGTGCTTTGTTCATGCCACACAACAAAAAGATCAGATTTGATTGAATGTACGTAAAACTTTCCTTCACTTTCTTTCTCCTCTTTCATGCTTTCCTCCATTCTCAGGTGTTCCTCAGTGTCTGTGTAGGCCTCCATTCATATGCCACTGGTTACAGCTCATCCACTGCCTTCTAGCAATGAAACTACTGAGTGTTAGATCAACAAACATTCCTCCTCCTTTGGTTCGTCTTTCTGTAAACACTTCTGTTTACATAGTGTTTTAGTGTTTACAACTTAACGATGCACAAAAGCTTTTAAACGCATTCTGTATAGCTAAAAATTCCATTTAATGCTTTAATATTTCCGTCTTAAATGTTTCAGATTACCTATGGAATATGATAACAGTATTCAGGCAAACTCCATTTCATTTCTTTTTATTTGAATACTGCTACCATTCTCCTTTAGTAACATTAAATCTTGTTTAACGGTTTAAGTGTTACAGCCAAATATGCCATAAATCTTAGGGCTGAGGTGCTTTTATTTAGACACTACACAAAACAAAATTACAAGTGGTGCTAGTGGTTTGACACCTGTTCTCTTTCTCTCTCTCTCTCTCTCTCTCTCTCTCTCTGATACAAATGTACAAGTGTTGCATGGATCTCACTACCTGTGTATGCACCTTTTCATCGTGCATGTGGGTACATGCCAGAAAATCTTGTTTTAGACATTCCACAGTTATCTGTTATTCTGAGTCTTAAACTACTGTGTGGGACGTGAGTAAAGAAGAATTCCATTGACTGTTGCAACAGTTATGTATGCTTGAAAACCTGTATTTTTCCAGTGATGATAGATTCTACAGTTAAAAAGGCAGTCAGAGAACAAGATGACTGGCCAGACAAAAATAAATCAAAAATAAAATTGTATTTCAGTACAAATACTGAACATTGAACTGGATAGTGAACATTTTCATGCATTAATTTTATTTTTGTTTATTAATGTGTCACTTTTACCAAACACGTTTTGTGTGTGAATGAGTGTGTGAGAGAATGCATAAGTGATGTGTGCACATGTATGAGCGAGTTAATGAATCACTAATCTTTATTGTGAAGTCAGACTGTTGGTCCACACAGATGAAATTCCTCTAGATTAGATTTTTTGGTCTTTTATTAGGATAAAGAGCTGTGATGTATCGAACAGTAGCAGACAAATGGCCCCAACAGGGTCTTTACATTATTTTGCCTCTACAGGGCGCAGTCCACTCAAGAAGACACCCTGTGAGGGCAGCAGTACTCATTCATACCCCTTTCAGTCTCTTGTACTTCTAATCTCTTGCCTTATGGAGTTTTTTTTGGGGTACCCAAAATGAATGGCCAGTAGTCTAGAGTGTTATTGTTTTTTCCATGTTAAAACAAATAGATTGCATGCTTTAAAAGAGGGGGAAAGTAATTATTTTATTATTTAGTGCAAAGGTTTCTGTTGCTGCTATAGTGACTGCTGCCCTCTTGACCTTTTGTTGGGGTTTTATTGAGGTCACCATGTCAGGTGAACATATAGAGCTGTTACTGCTTATTTAATGCATTTCACCTAATACACTATAATTCAAAGATTGGGGTTGGTAAGATTTTGTAACGTTTTTGAATGTTTCTTATACTCCCCAACAGTGTTGGGAGTAACGCATTACAAAAGTAATATTACAGTAGTATATTTCTTTTTGCTGTAACTCCGTAATATAACGCATTACAATTTGGGTAATATTATTACTCGTTGCAATCTCAGTAACGCAAGTTACAACAACATATTTTAACTCAAAATTAAGTGGTGAATTTACTAACACCGCAAAACAGCACCAGAGAAAAAATTCCGCGGGTAAAATAGTTCGTCTATTTCCTGTTGCTGGAATTAGATGGTTGAGATGACTGCAGAGACGGATTCTACATTTGTGAGATGGACACACTCCTGTTATTTTCAGTTCATCGGAGAAAAGGATAAGAATGCATAGTCCGGTGCAATATGTGCGAAACTCAACACTCAGAAAGAAGACATGGCACGAGTAAAACCTGGAAACACCTGGTGCCACTAACACTAAGCTATCGGAGAGAGCTGCGGGGTCGGAGAAGAGAAAAAGACGGCGGACGAGCGCAGACAAGCAACAAAAATTAAGTTAAATAAAAATCTGTTTTTATTAAATCATAGTCTATATATAAAATGAATTAATATGCGAAATATTTGACTTAAATGGCCTAATTAACAGATTAACAAAACGAAAGGAAAAGACTGCGAGATATGCGAGAGGGAGTAAAATCTTTGCGTGGCAGGGGCAGCTGCCACCGGACCGGCCACCGCTATGTGCGCCTGCCAGCGGACCGGCCACCTCTATGTGCGCCTGCCAATCATTTTCATACCACGGACGCTAAACATTCTTGCAAACTGTCTAAACTAAATTATACATGTCATGCAGACATTCATAACACGAAAACTTTACCGAGGTCCGGACCTCGATGATCTCATGATCAGTGGACCGAGAGCGGACATACACAGTTCGTCATATCACTAACGTTACTCTTAATGAAGTAAGAAATGTTTTTAATGTTAAGAAAATGCTGAATTGTTTTGCTTACCTTCCATGTTGTAAATTCTCCAATAATCGTCAACACCTTAAAAAAAGTAAAAGTAAATATAGCGATTATATAAATTATTTTTAGCTCCTTTCCATGCAGAACATGTAGCTTCATCCAAAAATACTGTGTACTTACGCAAAAAAAGATGTCCAGGTACGTTAATGATCCTTCAGGCCCATCGTCCTCAAATCCAGGTTCGCTAACAACCAATCGGATTGCTCGGTTGAACACAGTTTACGTAGTTCAACCAATCAAAAACTGATATGTTGCATTTCTTACTTGTGAACGCTGGGGGTCGTTGGTGTTGTATTTGTTTGCGGATGGGGTGGCTGGTTTCAAAGCAATAAACGTCCCAGGTCGAGGCCAGGCCCCCAAAACCCGATGCAACTTGACTAATTTTAAAAGTAGTTATTTTTTGGTGCCTTTTTTTTTTTTTTTAGAAATACAAGTCTGCACGTTACGTATGTCATTTTACAGCCTTACATAACCTTTACATCCATAATGGCGCGCGCAGGACCGAAGCGTCGCGCCTGCTACAGTTTACTCTCTGATTGATGCATATAAACAAACAAACAGTGCATTTCTACATTTATTTACCTATTTGCTACATAACATACGTTTTATTCCTCCCTTTAAAAGCATAACTCCGCGCAGCACTGAAGCATCGCGCCTGCCACAGTTTAGCGTCGCGCCTGCCACAACATATCTCACGGTTTACACTTCGATTGATGCATATAAACAAACAAAAAGTGCATTTCTACATTTATTTACCTATTTGCCACATAACATATGTTTTATTTCTCCCTTTAAATGCATAATGGCGTGCGCAGCACTGAAGCGTCGCGCCTGCCACAACATATCTCACGGATTACACTCCAATTGATGCATATAAACAAACAAACAGTGCATTTCTACATTTATTTACCTATTTGCCAGCTTATTCCTCCATTTAAATCCATGGAGCATGCAGCACCTAAGTGTCGCGCCACCTGTTTGCTATAGTGGTGGCAGGTCCGGTGGCAGGCGCAGATAGCGGTGGCAGGACGAGTGGCAGCTGCCCCTGCCAAGCAAAGATTTTACCCTTACTGGGGAGACAGTAATATTGTAACGTAACTAATTACTTTCAAAAGACAGTAACTAGTAATATATAATGTATTACATTTTGGAAGTAACTTGCCCAACTCTGCTCCCCAATGCTGCATTTAATTTATAAAAAAAAACGAATAATGTTAAATATTACTTTTTTTAAATAAGTTTATTCCAGTATTTTAAAATGTTGTGTATTCATGTGATGGCAAAACTGAATTTTCAGCAGCCATTAATCCAGTCTTCAGTGTTACATGATCAAATATGCTGATTAAAAATGTCTTATCAATGTTGATAAACAGTTGTGCTGCTAAATATCGTGGAAAACGCAATAAATTTAAGGATTCTTTGATTAATAGAAAGTTAAAAAGAGCAGCATTTGATTTTAAATGGAAATATTTAAAATTTAGAATTCTGTGTATCAATGTGGTTTTTACAGCATCAGCCTGTTAGCTTAAATACAGGCAACTGAATTAGCTGTACCGAGTCTTTATAGTCAGTTCTTTGAAAGACATTTCATAAAGTTCATGTCTATATCAAGAATCTCAAATCAGTCATTATGTTTCAATTAGGTTACGCTGTTGTCTGGGTCACAGAGATGCTGATTCAATTATATCTTAAGGCTGTTCTTTTGTAACATTTAGACAAAGTCCTTGGAATTATGGCACCAATTATTTGGATTCTTTTTTATTTGCCTCATTTAGCATCAGCTAAAAGAAAAATTTGTCATTATTTACTAATAACTGTAATTGCTTTACTTTGGATTTCAGCTTATTTGTCATTGGGCCTCATTCTGCACCAAGTGATCCCTAAAGGTAACTGAACATCAAAATTATGATTTTGAATCACTTGAACACGGGTGTGCATGTGCGAGGGGTCACACTGGGCAAAATCTATATTATTTAATTCAATTACAATGTGAAAACATTATCATACAGTCTGAAGAACCTGGATCAAACCCACACCTACACAATGTTTGATATAAGTAAATCACTGCTCTTAAGTAATAAGAGAGTTTTTTTTAGGACAAAAAAATAATGTTATGAAGCCAATCCCTTACACTCTCGATCCAAGTCATTATGACTTGAGCTTTTTTGTTTATGCCTTTTTAAATTATGGATTTAACAATGTGCTCAAAACATACCACTTCTCTTACCACCACAAACTACTGCCTCTAAATATGGTCTGGGTATTTCTGAAATGCAAACATGTCTTCAGTTCATTCTTTAAATGTTTTCCCCTCTTCTTTTATTATAGCGCAAGTTATCCTATAACAATCCCCAAACTTTCGCCGAGCACAGCAAAAAGGCATCTACAAGGAATGGTCTTTGCATAACTTAAACATAAACCCAAATTACCCAAACCTGATCCCTCATAAACTGCTTAAGAAAACTGAATGTATTATGAATTTTAATCTTAACACTTACACTAGGTGTTGTTTGCTTTGCTAAACACAGAGCCAGTGTATCGTGCCACCATACAAGGTGGCTTGTGCAAACTTGGTTGTGATTCGCAAGTGGCCTGTAATTTACGCATTCAAAGGTTCTAAATAAAATGCCTTGGAACACAGCCAAACATGCCATTAACAGAGAGAGAGGGAGAGAGAGAGGGACCTCACTATATGGTTGGTTTAGATGCATGCATGTGGACGCAAACTACAGTGCTCTCTTAATTTGAGATTTCCTGCGGGACACGTTCCATTGGGCTGATGGGGAGGCCCATCCTGCACCCAATGTTGACATTCCCACTGTCTGTAAATAAAACCAGGGCTGAAGCTTGAGCTTTAATATTTTTATTACTGCATCTGCATGCCATTGTAAAATTGATGGTTCTTCTGCATACTTTTAATTTTACTAAGGGAGGCAGGTGTTGTAATAAAAATCTTAATATTCTATGAAATTTCATGAGCTGTTTAAATGAAAAGCAAGTGTAGTTTATTATGAGCAATTTTGTTCTCAGAAATGTTTTATAGGGGAAACGGGGAGTGTTGTAAGACATTTTGTTACTGTAACTGTAAGTTGTAACACTAATAGAAAACAATGTTTTCAATTTTGTGCATGAGCTCACAAATTAGTTATTTTTATTAGATAAATATACCACATCCTATCAATACCTCATTTTATTTTTAATTATTTAAAAATTACATCAACTTATAAACTAAACCAATATCTACTGTAAGTTCATGCCTCAAAACTGCATTTTGTCGGTCTAAATCTTCTAGAACTTATACTATCATCTTCGAGGTTGTTGGCCATATTAAATGTGTATTTGTGCAGGCTGATCGTGTTGCACTCCCAGGTCTCTCTGGTTTGATGCTGTAAGGCGTGTCTGGCTGCCCTCCATGTGATACTGATGGGAGGAGGGCTCCTAAAAGTGAACCTACAGACCCGTTTCAACAATTTCCAAAGCAGACAACCCTCGGGACGGACTGCAGGGCGCATTTACACAGGCTGTTGGATACCTACTTCCTTTTGAACTCTCGTTATTTAACTAAGAGTGGAGAAACAGCGACGTTATTCATCATGGGAGCGACACCATCCGTGCAGCGGGACGCGAAGAGCCCTGAAGATGCGCCAGAGGACATCAGCGCGGAGCTCAGCGACACTCAGGATGGAGAAAACGGAGACGGCAAGGTAACACTACGGTTGAAAAGTAATATTGTCGCTCTGAGATGACGTTTTGGATGTGTGTGGGGATAAAAGAGGAGTAAAACACTCAACATGCTCACCTAAGTATCCCCGTTCGGGACCCCTTGAATCAGATGTGTGGCGCAGCTAACTAGTTATTGAGCTTTGCTTTATGTAAACACCTGACAGCTGTGACTGCGCTGTGCGCTTTTGTGATTCGCCTTAGCAGGTATTCGAGAAAACGTTGAAACGTGTTTGCTTATGTCTATTCTTAGAGCTTTTCTTTAAGTTTAATGAGTAGATTTGCAGTAATGCAGTATTGAGGCTGTCAGATTGACTCCTTGCGGTTATTACAGCTGAGGTGCGACACGTTTTTTTTGGTCCAGACAACATGGGATGTCGTCAGGGGAAAAAATTGAGATATGACTGCATTTCTATCTCGTTCCCAATTCCCCATGATGAAGGTGCATGTTCTCAATATTTTATGTCATAGTGAAGCAGATATATCCTCCTGGGTGGTCTCTTTGGTGTTTGAATATGTTTGTTTGCTTGACATCATACTAGAATTATCATTCAAGTAGTTCTGCTTCTGAGTACATGATTATATCATTCAAAAGCAGCAGTGCATACTGAATATTAGCATGAGGCTGCAATTAATCAAAGTCATGTTCATATTTAATATCACAACACGACTACAAGTGCGATAGTACTTTTAATCAGGAGTTCTAAACAGAGTTTGTAGAAAATATTGAGTAAAAATTTGGCCAGTAGGCTATAGCTTTTCATATAATTATTCTGTACATTTTTGAATGCTTTGTCAGTTGCTAAGCAACAAATGGACTGGAACAGGTTGTGAGGGAGAAAGAAGAGAAATTTCTGTTGCTTCAAAGTATTCTGTAATCACTCCGTTTAAAATCCACTCCAGGTTTTCCATTTCCTTCCCACTGATGAGAGAAACCCCACTCAGAATGATTCTGGAGAAAAAAAAAAAAAAAAACCTTTGTGCTCCAACAAAACACTCCATTTACAATTCATAACTATTTTAGGTTGACTAATTGATGGCTGATTTGCATGAATTCGTGCAATATGCTGATGGTTACAATATGCCCCGCTGATGGTTAGGTTTAGGCATGGACCTTCATGCCAACTTTTTATTTATTTATTTTTGTAAAAATTGTGTTTTTGTACAAATCAAATTGTACATATTAGTCGCCACCTCATAAAATAGCTATGTCATCATGAGATTGGGTTGGCTCCAACCAATCTGGGACTTTTTCACTCTTGCGTGATCCCTTACTTAATTTAGAGACACAAATTTGCACTATGCTGTTATTTCTTGTCATGTGCCAAATCACGGGGTGCATAACTTACACCTTGCCGTTATATTGCTTCAAAGAGCTATGTATCAAAACAACTACAAACAACATATGTAGTTGTTTTTTGGTGTTTGGCATAGAGTTATGTTAGAATCATTATTATATTCTATTTGTAAGTCGCTTTTGATAAAAGCGTCTGCTAAATGACTAAAGGTAAAAGTAAAGTAAAGTATCAAAATGGCGGGATAAGGTAGCAAGCAGAAGCCATGCAGAAAACTCAGGATTTTACCAAGAATCAGAGGATGATTTTTGATGGAATAAAATAAAATTGACAATCTTATAATATTATGATGTATTATACAGTTACATTATTTCAAGAGTTGCTTGAGTGAGTCTTAAAAGGAATGGTTCACTTACATATGAATACTCCCCTCATGTCGTTCCAAGCCCAAGACTTACTTTCTTCTTTAGAACACAAAGAAAGATATTTTGAAGAATGCTGGTAACCAAATAGTTTTGTTTACCATTGACGAAAAAAGAAAGTCATACAGGTTTGGAACGAGGCATGAGGGTGAGTAAATGATAACAGAATTTTAATTTTTGGATGAACTATCCCTTTAAGTTTCATGGGTTATTTCCTGAATGTTATTTTGACCACATGGACAAAATCAGCCAATTTACTTTGTCCACTCTGTAATCTACAACTATACCAGTCAATTAACTTTTTAATATTTTTTCATAAATCCTATGACAATTTCATCTGATGTTAACAGTCAAATCCTATATTGATTACATTTATTATTTAAAAAGTGCTTTTAATTAAACCATAAAGAACATGATTGACACAGCCATTACAGAGATGATCCCAGTGTATTAATTTTACATATTCGGAAGTGGAAAGCATATTCACTGTAGATGTTCTTGTATATCTACCAGATTCAGTCTGGAGCTGAGATGTTAACTTTTGTAGGTTGTTCATTTATTTATTTTTTTGCCAAAGAGATCAGCACAACAACAGTGTTAATTATGAAACGTTACCCGAGAGACCACAGCTTGTTTTAGGAGAGTAATGTGCAGAAATATGATGGGACACATTTTGTTCCTGAAAAGAGTTACAATTCTTTTCAAAGAAAGTACAAACAAGACAATGACCTTGCATTTTGTTTTCTCCCAGCATTCCATTCTTCTTCTTCAGCTGTTTAGTTTCTGTGAAGTGCATGATGATTGTCTGACCAGCCGAGCTTGTATAGCCTACAGTATGTGCCTTTTTTAACAGGCGAGCCTAAAAGAATAAACATGTAGTTGTTGGAACAAGACACAGATACAAAAAACCCTGTTAACCCCATCCAGTTTTGAGACTTGACTGAATTCTGTGTAAATCTAAATCTAGACTGAAACATGTTGAAACCTGTGTGAGATATAGAATATTCAAAACTCGAGTGTTTGTTATTTATCAGATAATGGCCCTTGAACAGGTGTGGTCTGGCAAGACGAGAATGTATGTGTGCGTGCACTTTAGCAATACAATTACATGCTGTGTATACAGCATTTGTGTGAGGCGCCCTACTGGAGATGGGGTTGATAAACATCCTCTCTGGCACGCATAGGTATTTTAGTAATTTCTCTCTCTCTCTCTGTATCTAAAAATGGGTCAAAACAAAACATAGATGAGGTTGAGCACCAACTCAGACATCCCCTCACATTTGAACATTTCCTCCCCTTGAAATGCCTCCAAATCACTCACTTTGTTAAAAAACCAACAGGGGCTGAACCTCGGCTCTCGACTCTTTTCAGACTGTTTGCTGTGGATTCAATGGCTAAGCCCCAAGACTCAATTGCAAACATAAACTCACAATAATGCCTATGTTTCCCTTACTATGAGAGAGAGAGAGACACACTCGGGCCTATTTCCAAACCAACAATGCACTGATTGACAAGTTCATAAACACCCTTTAGTTATCTGGAGTAGATTCACACTATTCAAAGTCTGAAAACACTCAAAACCTGTGATAGCTTGCATAAACTTGTTTAACTTTATGAAGGATGGTATAAAACCCTTTACATGTCAGAGCGGTAATGAGAGAGGGGTGGTGTGGGAGCGTTTGCAATCAGATAAGAGCCTTATAAAGGTTGGGACCCGAGAAGAGGGGGGGTGGAGGAGTTGAGAACGAAGAGAACAGAGGGCCCATTTAGGATGGGCTGGAGGACAGGTCCCGGGGCAGAGGGGTTCTGTGTGCGCATCGGCCCGAAGAAAGAGAACTAGAGAGAGGGAGAGAGAGAGTGATGCAGGGAGGGGGACGTGGGTGGAAGGTTGCTGGTTTGAATGGGAACATATCACGTAGAAAGAGTGAAAGAGAGGGCTCTGCGAGGGAAAACAAGTAGATGGATAATTAGCATGTGCTTTGCTCCTGGGGATGAAGAGAACAGTAAAGATAAGAAACAGAGAGAGAGGGATACATTTTTCTTTTTGCAAGTAAAAAGAAATGAGAAAAACTTTGTTCATAAGATAATGAACATGAGATGTCATGCTGATTCTTGTGCAGTCACACTGAATACAGGTAGTGTTGAGAAGTGAGATTCAAATTTTTCACTCATTCAGGTGTACTGTGAGACAGAGCAAAGATTGAACGCACATTGGTAGGTGGCCCAAATATACAGAAATATCTGTGAAACTGTGAAATTCTGTTTTAAGTTCATCATGGTCCTCATTTCAACTCGACTTATTATGAAACTTTTTATGGAACAAAAAACATGCAAACTTTAACACTAAGGTTAAATGTGATAGCATTCATTTTATCAAGATTTAAAAATGCTGTGAAAATGTTGTTCATTGTTCATGATACCTAATCAGCAGTTTTTGACTTTCCATTAATAGCATTAATTAATATCAAATGCTTTTGGTGTAAATGATCACACTGACTTGAGACTGCTGTTCATAGTGAAGCGGTGCTCAGTGAGTCCTATGGTCAGAGGATCTAGTCCAGGATCAGCAGATGAGTGAAAATAGGGACTGGAGTCAGATATTATGTAATGTAGGATGTGATGGAAGTGCATGCAGACATCAGGGAATCAGTAGTTTAATGAGGGTTTGGCAATGGCGACCTGTCAGGCTCCACCATCCCATTCACACTAATGCACCAGAGTGGGGACTTCCTGAGGTTTGACTGCTGGGATGAATTGGTTAAATGGTTCAATTAGTTGGAGGGGTTGTCTGTTTAGCTGATCTGAAAAAAAGTTGTTTATTATTTTAATTAATTACAATTATAAAATGATTAATAATAATAATTTAATAAATTAGTCTTGTGGTTATTATATTTTATAATTTTTGCACCTTAAGGTTAATCATCTAAATGATTAACTCATCTAAATGAGTGTAAGCCTAGGACCTGCTGACCACTTGGATTGTATACATTCAATGCATTGTCAAATGACAGTTTTGAAATGCAGTAAAGGAAAGGGAAAGTGTATGAAAAGACCATTAGTCACTTTAAGGCACTTAAAGTAATTGACTTAGATGAAGGATGCCGATGGAGAGTGAGCTGTCATCAGCCAGAGAGAGGGAAGGTGGAAGACAAGAAAAAAAAACAGATGAGTGAAGGGTGGGCTGGGGAAAATCTATTAGGTTATAATGTCTGGTTTAGAAAAAAAAAAGATTTTGTTACTTGATTCTTTTTTTTAGTAGTTATAATCTGTTTATGAGGTGTTTAGTGAGTGTTTATAGTTTTTTGTTGGGTAATTACATCAGTTATTAAAGGGACCATCCTGTTTCAGAGCAGGATTTCCTATCCAGAAAAGGAAATTAAAGGAGGCATGAGGCTCATGAAGTTACTTCCTGTTTAAAGATCCAGTTATTCTCCTGATTATTAAGTTATTTTTAAATAATTTAACTAATTTACACATAGAGCTTGTCTGTGTCTTGACAGAGGGACAGGTCCTTTCTCAGGAGCACATGATGGCTGGTGGCAGAAGGGCAGGGATCCAAATAAACACTCTTCTTTTGCTGAAGTCGAACTCTGTTGTGGAATTAAAAAAGTAACTGAATCACTTTTATAAATATTTCACGCCCTAAAAACCTAGCTAGAGACATCATAATATATATATATATATATATATTATGATGTTGAAAACAGCTGAGTAGATTTTTTTCAGGTTTCTTTGATGAATAGAAAAAGGAAAGTAACAGTAACAGTAAAGACATTTACAGTGTTACAAAATATTTCTATCAAATACATGATGTTCTTTTGAACTCTGTTCATCAGAGAATTCTGTATCATAAAATTTAAATTTTAAAATAAAAATAAATAAAAAAATAAAAAAGCAGTACAACTTTTTTCAACATTGATAATACAGAATGTTTCTTGAGCATCAGACCAACATATTAGATTCATTTCTGAGGCATTATGTGACACTGAAGACTGGATTAATGACTGCTGAAAATTCAGCTTTGCCATCACAGGAATACATTACACTTCAAAATATATTCAAATGGAAAACAGTTATTTTAAATTGTAATAATATTTAACAATATTATTGTTTTTACAGAATTTTTGATCATATAAAAGCCGCCGTGGTGAGTATAAGAGACTTCTTTCAAAAACAATAAAAATCTTGGTGTGTATTCATTGAATTCTTTGCTAATGTTTTCTTTAGTTTGTTGTGTACAGAAAAAGATACAGTGAACCTTTGAACCAAATTTATGTTTAGAAATACAAACAGTCTTTTCACTGATTCTGACTCTGCTGGTGCCATCTCAATTTCCCTCTCTCTTTGACCCTTAATTTGCCTCTCATTGGCGCTCTCTTATTAGAAAGGACCTGTTTACATGGGTCAAAATAGAAGGGTTCTATTTTCACCAGCCAACTCTTACTGTCCTCCTCCATCACATTCACTCTCTTTTTTTTGTTTCCACTCCCCTCCTCCCCTCTCTCCCTCTTTAGAAGTAAAGTTGGCCTCATAAAATGTTAATAAGTGCCAGAGTTACATAAAAACACAGTCTTCCAGAATAGAAAAAAAATAGGCCAATGAGGACAAAGGTAAAAAGAAGAGACCGTTTATAATACATGTGACATCCATTGACATAACTTCTTTAATTAACAATATGGAGCAAATAAATATTTCTGTTTTCCTTAGTTTCACTGCTTTTCTCAAGTAAACAAGCAATTCCATCTTATTTCCTTATCTTCTGAATTACTCTTCACTGACAATGGGCTTGTGCTGATAAAAGTAAAGCGCTCTCCTTGTGGAGATCCCTGACTAAGTGCTTTCATCGGGAGCCAGCATCAATAACGTTTCATTACTGCCCTGCCAGAAAAAGACAATCCCTGTCAACCGTTTACTTTTGTCTGCACTTCACAGCTCAAGAAACCTATTGTGCTGCTGAACAACAACTAAAGGCTCCTAGATGTGCTGGCTTCACAGCTTTTTACAAATGTAGTGGAGACTATCGACTTGTATATAACTCATTTGAAGATGATCATCATCCGTAAGCTTCACTAGGATGGATTCTGGAAGTCTTTTGGATTTGAATGTGAATCCTCAACCACAGGTGACTGAATGCCTTTGAATATATTTTGGCTTTTTTTAAATGACTTACAAATGTGGGTTAAATTATTGGCATCCTTATGCATATTGTTTCCAGTTAAATTAAATCCACGAACAAAGGAAGATGCTATAAAAACTACAGTGTAATGATGTTCTTTTCTCTGGAAATTGGATTAATCTAGCAGATTGTGTTGTCCAGCTGGTCCTGGGCTGTTTGCATGATAGTTTTATTGCTTAGTAATGCTAACTGTTTTAGATGATGTCATAACTGTTGTTTCTCTGTAAATAGGCAGACATAGCCTCCACATTTTTTACAAGGCTGATTTTTTAAAACTGGGCATAACAGTCATAGATCCTCCATTCTGTGCAGTGTTTTTTTATGCATGTAGCAATCAGCCTTTGAATCAAATATATTATGCAAATACAAACACTCCTACACAGGGAAATAATGATGATGTCAACAAAATTGAGCAGAAGCCACAATTAGTGGATGGTCCTGTCATCACAGACATGAACCACTCCCATTCAAATAAACCCCAAAACAGATGATCTGATATGTGTTTGTTCCTGAAAAAGAAGAGAATGGCCACTGAGCTTCAGCTGAGATTTTTGCAAAACATTTTGACTTCTCTTTTATTTCAGCAATTTAACATTGCTTTTACCTCTTGTGAAAAGCATTTCCTAATGAAGATGACAACAATAATGCATCAAATCAAGGATATGAGCATTATACTGCGTATATATCCAGGGCAGGCATATCCATGTAGTCGAGTACATGTGTATTGCGCCATGCAAATGTGATTAGCAGAGATTTTTGGCAGTTGTGCTTATGCCTTATTTGCATAATACCTTTATTGAATCTGGTGCAAAAATACAGACATCATGTGCAAATAAACAATGTTAGATGAGGGCACATTTCAGTCTTTGTGAATTTCCCTGAATGTTTTCCTCGTTTATGAATGTATTCCGTTTTAACAGTGTGGGTGGGCTTTAGCTGTGCCCCTTAGGGAGATGTAGTAATTAAAGTGTGGATTCCATTTGCCAGGGAGTCATAAGGCTTTGTCAGATTTGTCTTCCTACTCTCCTAACAGCCCTTAAATCTGACCAAAATTCATCTGTCATGACAAGCGTGGCAGATGTAAAGGCTTCCTGATAAATCCTTTTATTCACATTAAAGAACAAACTTCTGCTGTGTGAGTTAAGAGTGAATGATATGTGTACCAGCTGTTTGTGGAGTTTTCATCATGATCCCTTAACAACTGATTTCTAATATCTGATTAAATGGATAATACAGGACGTTTGATAGCAGAGTGTAACTGTGCTGGCTGTGACTGAGTAAAATCAATATTAGAAATGGGCTCCATTTAAGTCATGGGGAAGCATTGCTAATGGATAATAACTATGACTCAGTGTTTGTGTGTAAATGGCTCAGACCACCATGATGAAGTGGTTTGTTTAGACAGTGTACTATTTCTTTATGAGAAAAGATCCTTTTGGAGTAGCTGTAGATTTGAGTAATTATTTCTTTTGGTATGTAAAACTTTATGTACATAGAGTCACTTAAAACTGTGTTTACAATGTGCCTTACAGAAGACACATACATAAACATTTACAAATACACATGGAAACAGACTAAAAAATAGAGTAAGAAAAAAAATAAGAGAAAAAAATGAAAAGATTTTGATTAATTGGGGGAAACAACTAATTGAATCACCTCTTTGGGTCTTGGGACCATAATTCCACATTTAAAGTCCCCATGAAATCAAAATAGACGTTTGTTTGGCTTTTAGTGTGAATATGTTAGGTTATCTAAGCTAGTGTGCTCCAAAACAATGACAAAATTCGCATTTAGAAGATATAAGCATTCAAAACATAGTCTCTCACTTCCACCAATATGGATCAATGATTTTTATCAGCTGTGATGTAAAGTACACAGGAACACTGGCTATTTAAAAAAAAAGCTGGAGCTGCTCTATATGTTCCACACGGTCTTCCTGTTTTTTCACTTCAGTGGACCTTTAAACTCACATTTAAATTACATATTTCAAATCAGCAACTAAATCGGACATTAACTGTTGTTTCTTACGCTCAGATAGCATTTAAAAAGTGTATATTTCAGGTTGATCCAGCCAATGTGCATTTGCGGACCCAAGCGGATCTGGCGCTTCTAACGGCAGCTGCAGTGATGCAATGACTACCTATTAATGAGGATTTACTCCACCATATTTTCTGGTACTCTTTCTCCCATTCATAGTAATATGAGTGAACCATCTTGGTAAATATGCAGCTGTTGATGATTAATGGATTAAACAATAAAAGGACTTAGAATCGAGCCTGGGGGGGGACACCACAAGACATCACATTGCTTGCTATTGTAACTATGGCACAGTTCACATGCCTCCAGTTTCATATTGTCCCTATGTTGTTTGTGACTGGCTTTGCAGAACTGCTAGTTAAGGACTTCCTGTTTCAGGCACATGCGCTGTTTCTCCTTCACTGCAGTGCAAAGTCTCATCAGCTTAGTGCTGTACCTAAAATAGCCAGCTGCTGTCCTGTCTCTCTCTCTCATACACACATACATGCATACATATACACTCTCTTTCTTTCTCTCCGAGGACAAAATAACCCTTCTTCATCTTTGAAAGCCAAATCATGACTCATGCCTCTTGACAAACTGCTGTGATCCCTGTTTCTGGTAAAGGTGCACATGTTTCTGTATATGCGAGTGTTGGGGGTCGAAGTTAGAAAGCACATATCAAATTTGTAAGTGTCCAGGGAGAGCTGTAAAATCTCAGTACAATCATGTATTGATTGAAAGGTCATATATTGCTCTGGCTCACCGCCATGCCAGGGCATTTAGAAATGTTATCTTCAGACCTATACAGGGATTTAGAATACATAGAATGCACTGTAGTAAACACTGGTTGAATTTTCTGGCTTTATTAGAGATGGTAGTGATGGACTGTTATCACTAGCTGAGTAAGAAGATGATATGCAAGATTCATATACAAGGTTTATGAAAACCGAGATGCTCATAGGTAAAAGCTTATATTATATAGCTCATATTAGTTCAGGTATTTTTTTTTGGTGTAAATAACTTTAAATACATAGTTCACCCAAAATTTCTGTCATTATTTACTCACCCTCATGTTGTTTCAAACATGGCTACCTGTGCAACACAAAATAATATATTTTGAAAAAAATGTTGGCAGCCAAACATTTTTGATGACTATTCAATTGTATGGACAAAAAACAAACACATTTCTCAAAATATTTTTTTTTTATGTTCCACAGAAGAAGAAAAATCAAAAGTGATGACACAATTTTCATTTTTGGTTGAACTATCCCTTTTAAGGTTTTTTGAAAGCATTTGTGAATGTGCATGTCTCCACCAAATTTGGTCATATGCCTCTACCACAGTAACATTGTTAAGGCATAAAATAAAATCAGGCAGCATGTGATAATCACTATAAGTTCAGGTCCTTTGTTTGAAACATTTCTGTATCTTCTTTAGTTGGATAACAACATCATGTGGCTGTTGGCAGCAGTGGGTGAACAAATTTTCCTGGTGTTGTATCTAATCTTCTCAGGTCTCCTGAGAAAAAGCACTTTGTGTCTGTCCAACAACATACGGGAAACGTCATTTAAAAGTGTAAGCAGTCACAGTTTGCGAAAGTGTATTAAAATCCCTGTATCACTGACAAGTAGTTTGTCAGTTGGTTAGGACGGTGGCGAGTTGACAGATGAGTTAAATACAGGTTTTGATGGACCCTATAAATAGGGTCTATTAACAGCTTTTTAGTGCAGAATTTTTTATTGATAACATTGTTCATATATTAGGTGAACTATCCCTTTTTTTCTGCAGTGATTTAACCGATCCAGTTTCACCATCTCCACCAGATCCCTAGCCTTAAACTCCGGACTGTTGTTTCTTCAAAATAACAGGAGAGTCACATCTGAACTCTTCCTTTCTCCTTATGATCTGAATCATAGGAGGACGCTTGGGATTGAGCGAGAGGAGGAGGTTTATTGTTTCAGACGGACTGTGGGGGGGCTGAATCTGGGACGGTCCGGCCGATCTGCCAGAGACACAGGGAGGTCCTGTCCTATCACATTGATGTTTGCTCATGAGGGTGGCCTTAGTGACAGCTGTTTGGGGAGTGGAAGGAACAGAAGACTCCTAGTATTGGCAGGAGACAAATAGGGGGTCAGGAAAATCAGGAAAACGCACGGTGGGGTGGCTCGCAGCTTGGAAGACTTTCTGCACAGACATTTATATGTAGAAGGTCCATGGAATTTGTAACAAAATCGCTCCTTTTTTGTATATAGCTGCGAGTCAGTGCCAAAAAATAAATTCCTCCTCCATCAAACAAGAAGTAAAGAATTCACTGCATATGTTTCCATGAAACAAACAAATCTGAAGCCAACATGAAGGAAGTTATAGCAAAGCGAGCACTTAATCCAGAGCTACCTTGCAGATATGTGATTTATCAAGTCAGGGTGAAGAAATGCAAATCTGTCACTATGCTATTTGTAAATGTGAAGCTCAAATGCCATAAATTTGCAACAGTCTAATGAGTTTAGGCAACAAGATGATGTGTTTGTCTGCCTTTGAAACCAAAGATTTTCCCCTTCAGTGAGTGAGAAATGGTCGGTTTGGAGTGTGGCGCTCTGGTTCTGATTCAGACTTTGAGAAGCAGTGAGCAGTGTTACTGATTCAAATCAACTTACATTTGATATGATTAGGCGTGCAAGGGTGCAGTATAATTCGGTGGCCTATTTGTCAGGATCAAGTTGTAAGCACTAGCCTGTTAAAACACTGGGGCAGTTTACCACAGTAAAATTACACTAGTCTAGATTGTTTGTGAAGTAAGTGACTGAACTAAGAGAGACTGAGGTTTGCTGTGTGTTGCCAGAGGCTGATCGTTTCACATTTGTGTTTGTGTCAAATGAGATGATGTATGCAATCTGTGGCCTCTCCAATACCGAGTATGTTTTACCCAAGTGTGTATATGTGTCTGTGTGCTTAACCCCCTACACAAAGCATGTCTTTTTCTCTCATGCTGGATGAGTAGTTTACTGTTTTGAAATTCAGCTGGAATTTTGAGCAGATTAAGTTAAATAAGATGAATATGTGCAATATGTGTACATCAAAAACAGCTAAATTGTGTGTTGTCTCAGTGACGTTTCACCAAGTAAATCTTCTCCAAAAAGCTGCTGACAATCATTGATATAATTTAAATTTAAGTGCCTAAAAAGAGAGTATGGAAATTATTTGGAAACAATTTGCCTATAGCGAATGAAAGCATGGTGTTTTGGATCCCAACGACTTTTATTGAATGGCAGTTCTTCAAAATACCAATAAAAAAATACAAAAAAACTTTTGTGTTCTGCTGAATTTTCTTTTTTGGGTGAACTATGCCTTTAATAATGAAGCAGTGTGCTAAGCAATAGGTGAAAGCAAGACAGCAGGAGGATACAGTGAAAAACAGTTGGGTGGCTTATAGTTTGTTGTATGAGGGAGGTTTATTTTCTCAATTGGGAGGTTTGTGTTTGGAGCATAAACAGTGAATAATCATGCATCCATCATGAGATCTCAAATGCCAACCTCAATTACAGTTTCTCTGCAAGCAGATTATAATACAGCAAAAGCAAGCAATGAGGGTAACAGTCACTAACAGAGCTTCAGAGTGGAAATCATATTCCAGCTGGGACAATTGAGCAACATGGATTCAGTTCATTGACTGTGGTCTAATATGATTCCCTGTGGTCCTTAATGTGCCTAAAATGTTTATCATCCCTCTGACATCAGAATTTGTAGTAATGTCAAAAGTTTTAGGGTCAATATTCAGCTAAATGTCAAAGCTCATTACACAAAACGCTTTGTTTCACCCATAGTAATTAGGCTTCATGTAATGTAATTGTAATAGCTTTCCTTGTGGTAATCAAATTGCTTAGAGGGACAGTTCACCCAAAAGTAAAAATTATGTCGTCATTTACTCACCCTCATGTTGTTCCAAACCTGTACGACTTTATTTCTGTGCAACATAAAAGAAGATATTTTGAAGAATTTTATGGAGGGGGAAAAAAACTTTTGAGACATTTTTCAAATGACCTTCCTCTGTGTCCACAGAAGAAAGTAAGTAATGCTGGTTTGGAACGACATGAGGATGAATAAATGAAGGCAGAATATTTGGGTGGACTATCCCTTGAAGTGAGAGTACTTAGCTCCTCAATTTCAACCTTTCGGCTGTGACCATCAGCTGCTGATTATGAATCTAAAATCTTACTTCCCTATAGACTCCTTTGATAACATATTCTATCATGTTTCTTTTCCACACTCTCCAAACTCACTCACCACCGGAGTACCACAGGGTTCGGTGTTCTGACCTCTAATATTCCCCTTTCATCTGCAGAAATGATCTCAGTCTGCATCTCTGACCACTCTGAACTTGGAAGGTTTCTCATTATTAACTCATCTACTGCTGCTCTCATTTCTCCATCCTTACAATTGGCAGAATTAGATTTAAACTTTTTTTTCTAGCCTACAGTACAGGAAAGTGCTGGCCTCCTTTTAGATACAGGCAGCGACTGAATCATACATCAGACACATACATCATTGTGTAGTCCTCCATGTGTCCATTTAAATTAGGAAATTTGTCCATCTAGGTTAGGAAATTTCTCTGTTCTTGTCTTCCAGTGTTGAAATGGCACCCCATAAATACAGTTATAACTGCTCTTACTGACAAGTCTACAGCACAGTCTTCTTACAAATTCTTTAAAATTAAAATATACTCTTACAACTAACCAAAACAGATATTTTACAGTATAATATTCTGTGTTGCGGTAAGGTTCTTGATATAAATCAAATGGCGAAGAGATATCCATCTGTCATCTCCTGTTGTCTCTCTGTGATACAGTCCTCATCAGCAACGGGTCAAAGGGCAGAGGTTAACAGGCATGGATAAACCATGACCCCTGTCAAGAGGATTTTTATTACCCTGTGTCAGGCATAGCGTGGGTATGACTTTTTGAATGTGTACACGTACGGTGGGGTTCAAGTCTAAGAATTCTGGTGAAAATGTTGCTCTTTTGAACTTTTCTCCTTTGCTACAATTTTTTTCTTTTTAAATTATATTATCAGCATCTCAATTGGAGTGAAAAATAAACATATATTTTAGAATATCTTTAAAAATGTTTAGTTTGTCCCACATTTTCTGTCATGACAGCAGTACTCGAGCTGCCTGAACCTTACAAGTTTATGAGTATATTTGCTGACATATTTTTACTAGCCTGGGCTTTCAGTTTTATGAGCTATATGAGGATTCGATATACAGTAGTTTACACCCTGTTGAAGGCCATTTTTTACACTATAATTCATCTTAAGGTGTTTAAATTGGCGTTTACTTGACTGAGGCCACAAGTTCAGGTATTCTGCAAAATCTTAATTATTTTACTATTCATACCAAGCGGCCAAGGTTTGTCCATTGGCGTTTCATTATTCATTATTTAGCAAAAAATAAAAGATTAACACACACCGACACACTTTTATATATATATATTACGTTCATACACTGATCACTTATATGGGCTCCATCTGTCGATGGGCATTTTAAATCCATAAGTATGTCAGTTTTGTAAACTTTAACAGTCCAAAATGTTATGGACACCAAGGGAGTCTTGAAAACTTTAGAAGGTCACATCCGAAAGATGACTGCCATTTGGAGTATTCGACGTTTAAGACAGCATGAATTCTCCTCTGCTTTGCTGTCTTTCCCTGTCCTACAGAAAAGATATTTGCAACCTCTCTGCAGAGAGATTTGTGGGATGGACAGCCATCCCTGAACCTCTGATCTGCAGATTGGAGCATTTAAACTGCAAAAGAGGAGGGGAGGAAGAGGAGAGAAAAGGAATCTGACAGATCAGTGCAATACAGGGCAGCAGAACAGATGGAAGCATGAAAAAGATCGCAAGATTGCAAAAAGGTGCATTTCCAGATAATGAAGATTTAAGAAGGACATAGGAAAACATAATTTTTGTTCTATTAATGTACAGCATAAATATACTGAAACAGAGGAGCACAAGGCCAGTCACAAATCACATTCATAACAGCACACTCACACCTGATGTCACACCTCTGTGCAAACCTTCCACCGACAAGTGCGTGGTACCATAAAGACAAAATGTGTTTACCTTTAGTTATTTCAGGTAAACAACTGTCTTACTTAAACGCACTCAAATTGTCAGTTTTTTGTTGATTGAACAGTTGTTAAATGTCCCGGTGAGTTACGATCTTAGAAAAGGATCAAGTGTGTCACCAGCGGGCTCAGATTGTGTACCTTTTTGCAGAAACCATTCTTGCATTTAAAAATGCAAGAATTTTTTAGCTTTAATTTATCAAGTCATTTTCATGTAAATTTTCTGTCTTCACTGTTATAACTGGCATAAAACCTTCTTGTATGGATCAGTATGGTGATCTTTTTTTTTTGGAAAATCTCAGTAGGTGTAGTAAGATTCAGATGCCTTATTGTCTAAAAGCTCTGCATCAATTTGGTCAAGAAAATGAAAGAAGTCTCTTTATTTCACTAAGTCTGCATCTATTTGATCAAAAATACAGTAAAACAATCAAATTGTGAAATATTATTGCAATTTAAAATAACTTTATATTTTTTAATGTAATTTATTCATGTCCTGGTAACATTTAATTTTCAGCAGCCATTACTCCAGTCTTTAGTGTTGCGTGATCATTCAGAAATTATTTTAATATAATGATAATGATTGCGTGCGCAAATAACATTTTTTATTATCAGTGTTGAAAACAGTTGTGCTGGTTAATATTTTTGTGGAAACTGTGATACTTTTTAGCATTTATTTTAAATAAAGATCTTTTTTTGTGACATTATAAATGTCTTAGAATTTACTTTTAAACAATTTAATGCATCCATGCTGAGTAAAATCATTAATTTTACTATTAATTAATATTACTGACCCCAAATTTTGAACAGCTGTGTTTTTCGAGACCTTAAAAGGATGGATTTGTAAACGGCAAGTGACGTCAGGTCAGATGAAGTAGGGGATGAAACGAAGCTTTGGTAGGGGAATTTGGGTGGGGTTGCCCCCATCAAGCTGGAATTCTGTGAAGGGGTCTTGGAATGTAGAGAATGACTGTTATGAGATAGGCCTCCGGGTCAGAGGCCTAAATGGGTTCAAAGGACACCTGCTGGACCACTGTCAAAGCTGGCTGAGGTTTGAGTCTCCTTGCTTGTTTATTTCTGTCTCTAAACAGAAATTTTCTTAACGTAATTGCATTGCTCACATATTTTCCAATAGTCCCACAAGAGTGTCCTTTGTGATTCCCATTACTGTTCTATTATTAAACTAGTCTGAAGCCTAATTGACCTTTAACTTAATAGTACTGTGCAAAGTGGAAAGGCTTTCTGATATGATATTGCAAAGTCTGTGATTCCAGTTTTCTCCAAATATTTATGGAATTCATAAGCCAAACAGAGAGTAAAAAATGAAGGTAAGGGGTAAAAAACTTCTAGATAATCTATATCTAAGAAAATTAACACATTTATTACAGTAAACCTTTCAGAAGGCCATTTGAGTTGATGAAGTTACTAGAGTATACAGGTGCTATTTAGATTACAGTCCTGTCCAGCAATGCTGACTGAATCCAAAATGTGATCGACAGCGTACAGTTGAGAATTGGGACATTCTGCCATCACTGAAATATTTAATGTGTCCGAGGGAATTGTGAATGCTTGGTTATGTGATTACACTGTCCAAATTCCTTAGCCACTCAGATGGGTAATTTATGTTTGAATCTTTCTAATCCGTCTTATTATATGACATCAATGGCGTTTTAAATTTTAATGTACTCAACATGGAAGCTGACGCTGAAATTAAAACCATAAACTGTCAAATCCTTTCTCAAATCTTCGTCTTCAACTGAGTTCTTTTCCTGCACCTGTTTGAACACTTCAATTTAGTACATGAGAGAAGTGCCAAACCGTTTGAATAGTGCACAGCCTCTTTACTGGATCTTCACAAGAGGTGCCTCCCTTTTGGAATTCAGCCTGATTTCTTTTCAAAGCAAGTGTGGTTCAGATAACATCACCTTAAATAGATGAAAGAAACCAGTTTTTACTGTATTTTTGATCAAATAAATGCAGCCGTGGTGAGTATGAGAGACTTCGTTCCAAATATATATATTTTTTAATCTTACTAACTCCAAACTTTTCAGAAATAGTGTACTTTAAAATGAGAATATTTTTTTAATTAAAAACACATTTGATTATACATATATGACCAAAATCCAAACTCAGAACAAGCTAAGGGTACAAATGAGCAAAGTCTGGTGCAGAGCGAGGGAAAATGTCAAATAATTGCAATATATCACCATTTTGAATAGGTCCACACTAAATTGTATCGCCATACCTTTTGCTGAAAAGATTGTTACAATTCTGACTCTTCATGTCTCTTTCTTTCTTTTTTAGCCTCTTCAGAAGAATGGACAGATCTCCATTTCCAGTCTTAATGGGAAGACAGATGATCAGACAGAGTATAATGGCCACACAGAGGAGAACCCACCAGCTGAGGGTAGGTGCTCGTAACCACATGTGCTTGAACATTGTATGTATTTATCACTCTCATATCTTTATTACCAATGTCTGTGTGCGTGGTATGACAATGACTGACACTAATAGTGGGCCGCCTCCCAGCGTCAGGGGTCTCTGTGTGTGTGAGGCTTAAGATGTGATCTTTATCTTTTTATCTGTGTGCCCTCGTTCCCCAACTGATCCTTCTCATAATCCCCAGCTATCCTAAAAGCGAGAACACCTACATAGAGTCTACAGTGAGTGGACACCAACATAGACCTCTTTAGTCCCCTAACCATAGTCTGTGAGAAGACCCTAGAGCAATAATACATACCATGTTTATTTTTATTCACTTTTTGTGTTCCTTTCTTGCTTTTCAACTCAGAGAGACCACCGAGATGCTTCCACCCAGTAATATTTAGCAAGCTATGACCTAGCTGACCCCTTAAAGAGGTGTATGTTTGTAATAAGCTAGCCTCATACCATGTATATAAATCTTAGGTGTCTTTAAATATGGAAGTAAAATAACATGCTTTGTTGTGCTCAAATGGAGGAATTTCATTATGAATCAAACCAAAAAAAGGAAGCCATGCTGAAGAATTGCAAAATGATTGTATATAGAGAGCCATGAATCTGTGCAGAGCAGAATGCAATTTGCATTTTCATTAATAATCGTGAATATAAGATGAGTTATGGTTCTAGTAGTGTATCATATAGCTTTCAAAGGTTAGTATGTCAAATAGTGATTCAAGTAGTAAATTCTCAAGCTTATAATGTAATCATTAATTTTTTTTATTCATTATTTATGTACATTTTTGACATCCACCCTATCTGTCACTGACACATTGAAGTTCATTACTGAAGTAGCAATGACTGATATCAAATATCAAAAAAAAAAAAAGTTTGTTCACAGATCTGACATTGCAATTTATCTCATAAACATTGTCTTTTTGTATAAAAGTGTATCAAAGCAAGAACAAAAGAAAGATTGACTAGGAAAAAAGTTTTACCACTAAGGCAAGGACAGAAAGCAAAAACAAGGCCAAATAGTCTCTCTTCTGTGCCACATCTGACAGTGTAGACTAGGGCTGTGCAAATAATTGAATGCGATTTTCATGCGTATCTTGTCAGTAAAGCCGGTTCTGTGATTAGTAGTAAATCTCCAGCACGTGCTTTCAGATGGAGCGGCATTTACTACACAAGCTACGCAAAATCGCGTTCATAATCGGCAATGAATCGCCTGCGATTTTGAACGCGATATTGCGTAGCTTGTCAGTGAACTACGGCTCTGTGTAGTAAATGCCGCTCCATCTGAAAGCATGTGCTGGAGATTTACTACTAATCACAGAACCAGCTTTACTGACAATATACGCATGAAAATCGCATTCGATTATTTGCACAGCCCTAGTGTAGACACATTTACACTCAAATAAAACCTGTTCCTTATTGTTGTGGTTGTAGATGCAGTGAGACATTATGTATAAAAGTCTCAAGCATGACAATACCAGGACAAACCCTTGAAACGCTCCAAAAATGCCTCAATAATGGCTTTATTTAATCTGCATGATTAATGCTGTAATGCCAGCCAAGAGTATTTAGCCATAATTTTCTAGCATGCTCAGTGCAACCATTTCTTTTCTCCAGCATCCCCAGAGTACCAGAAAAACCCCTGGAACGTTTTATAGAAATGTACTGAGAAAATAATGTGCGTAAAATGAATGTGTTGATATATCTGTCTGTTCTCCATTGTTAAGAAACCTCCCAAAATATGATGCTGTTGGGTTTTAGTGCAACTTTACAATTGAAACCATGTACACAGAATCAGATAAAGACAGATGAGAAAGAAGTATGATTATTTTGGTGTTCATGCTGCCAAAAATGTCTCCGGTATTGTGCAATGTCTCCCCTGCCAAAATCAACAAAGAAGAAAGTAGTGCTCTCTATATTAAAAACACATAAATTTTTACAATTTCCTTTAATCAGCATCTTTTTGATTTTGACTACACCTGGCTTTTCAAATGAATCATGAATACACACAAGCTCACACATTCACATACACCTGACTGAACTGATGCGCTTATGTCAGCAGGAAATTACAAACACAGATTTACTTGCCTGAACTACATGTACAGACATGCATCAGATACATGTATACAAAAGTTTGCTAATGAATTAAGCTCACCCACCCACCCATCCACTCACTCACACATGCTCAAACATACACACACACAAGCTGGCTGCCAGGCATTTAGGAGGTGGCAACGTGAGTGAGTCCAGAGAGTGAGCTCAGCCATTATCTCATACACAGTCCTCCCCCACAGAGCCGTGTGTGTGTGTGTGTTTTATTCTGATAGCATATGAGTCTGTGTTCCATATCAAACATGTTTTAACAGGCTGTATGTGATTATCTGTTTATCTCCGGAATTGAGTCTTGCTGACATAAGCTATCCGTTTAGTCTGTGTGTTTTTGTGTGTTTGACCTATTTCTGTGTAATTGTTTCCAAGGAGAGCTCCGTCTCTAAGAGTGTTGATAATTGCTTCAGCTTTTTTTTTTATTGGTGTTTAGAATTTGAATCCAAATCTGAGTGATTTGATTTTGACAACGTGTGTGTGTGTGGTCAATTATTCACTTCTGAGAATCACTTTTCCAGAGCTGCAGTATGATTTGAGGTCAGATTCCTGGAAAATTATGAACATATTTTTATTTTGATTAAATGCTTGTTTTCGAGTTTAAAATAAAAACTATTCAGGTCAGGGTCTTTTGAAACCACATACAAATTACACTGATTTCTTGCATTGAGATTTATTAGTAACTTGGGATTTTCTTAACTGAGTAAACATTTGATACTACGAGTATGTTTTAGTAATACTCATGCTGTTGATCGGAGAAACACACAGATGAGGAATGTTGAGATGACCTGAGAATGGAATGTGAGAAGTGTGGAGCGATGAAGGGTTTGGCAGAAAGAGAAAACCACAGGCAGAGTGTAAATATATGCACTGTAAAAAATGACCGTGAATTTAACGGTAAAAGACTGTAAAAATGCTACAGTAAAAACCTGTTAAATGGTTAACGGTAAATTCCCCTACTATATACGGTGAAAAACTGTATTGGGCATTACATGTATTGGACATTAATTTTACGGTAGTATACCGTTTTTGGAAGTGAACAAGACTGTATAATTTACAGTGAATAACCGTAAATTGACATTCCCAGAATTCCCTGCGTTACATTTCAAACTTGATGTTTTTTTTTGTTGAAATAACTGTTTCTTCTTCAGTTTTGTATATTAGGGTTGTGTGTTACACCTAATGTTGTTAAATGAATGTTTATTGCATTATTTCAGTTTCATGTGTGTTACCATGATGGTGTTTGGTGTTTGTGTGAATGACACTGTGCACCTTCTATATATTTTATTATTTAAAAGCTGCTTGTGATGGGCTTTGGTTCATCGTGTGACTTTCTCATCACCACCTGCATTTGGTGGTTATCAGTGTATTACAAAGGTACAAAACAGATTTCAGTACTTCAATAGGTTGGTATATTAACATTATATCAGTTAATGAAATTACGGTATTTAACTGTAAATTTAAGTTAAAACCGTAAAACCTAAAACGTTGCTACTGTATTTTTTACGGTAAACTTCCGGCAACCACAGCTGCCGGCTTTTTAGATTTTACAGAATTTTTTTTACAGTGTGTGTTTGATTAAGAGTAATTTAATTCCTTTCATTTGCAGCAATAAAATTGTATAAATGAACAGAGAAAGAGTGCATAAATGAAAAGATATAAGAGTTTTCCCTGTGAAAGCAGAAAAAGAGTCTAGTTTTATTATTGTTTGGCTGTTAAACATTCATTCTGATTGTGGATATTGACAAAAGGATATTGAAAGTGAGATTTGGTATGGGTAGACAGGGAATACCATAGTTCAGACAATCAGATGTTGGCTTGATGTTTTACATTACAACATGTTTACATAGAATCTCCCAGACTTATTACCACTGGGTGATTAATAAGAAATGTGATTGTCTCATATTGTGTCATTGAGATAAGTCACGTCATGACAGTAGTTTGCCAAACATATATTCATATAATTTATCAAAGGTGACAGTAAAGAAATGTATAATATTACAAAAACAATCTGTTTCAAATAAATGCTGTTCTTCTGAACTTTCTATTTATCAGAAAAATCATTAAAAAATGTATAACAAAAATAGTAAGCAGCACCACTGTTTTCAACATTAAATCAACACAACACAATGATTTCTGAAGGATCATGTGACACTGAAGGCTGAAGTAATGGCTGCTGAAAATTCAGCTTTGCCATCACAGGAATAAATTACATTTGAATATATTAATATAGAAAATAGATATTTTAAAATAAATATTTCGAAATATTACTGTTTTATTGTATTTTTGATCAAATAAAGGCAGCTTTGGTGAGCATAACAAAAAAAAAGATCAAAAACGTTTGAATGTTAGTATATATTACAGTATCATTTATGTAGGTACATAGAGCACAAGTTCACCAAATGGACTACAACCACGAGGTGAATTATGATGTCACCAGTACAAGTTGTACCTAGCACTGTGACAGCTCAAGGAATAGTTATGCACTATCAGTAATCTGAGTCATGTTCATAGTGTCCCTTCTGAAAAGTGACAAATTAGCCCATGCAGGGAAAGAAAATGGCCGAATGGTGAAGGAAACTGCTGAAGGAAAAGAGGAAGCAATGACGCAAAAGAATGAGCGTACTTCCTGCACAGCATTCCTCAGCTTCCTCTATCCATAGAAAGCAAAGGAAACGGGAAGAATAAAATAAGGAAGGCTTGATGTAGAGATGTAGAGTCAGAGGAAAGTACGAAATGCGGAGATGCCGTTTTCAAGATAATGTAGTGAGCGAAATCAGGCGAAAGTATAAAGCGGGAGATTGCTGGAGAGTTAGAGACAGTTCTCTGATCCTGGCCAGATCTTCACACAGCTCTCATTTCCCTTTCCTCCCATTATTTCGACATCATCTTCCTGGCTCAAGGAATGCGTGCACAGATGAGGGCGTTTGTATGTGTGTGGAAGTATGTGTGTACGTGTGTGAGTTGGGGTCAGCAATGACGTCGCAGCATCCCCTGCAAGCCCATAGGCCACCGGGGAGCCCACTTCCACATGTTCCCAGCCAAAACAGATCGCCGACTGCTCACGCTTTTGTGTTTGATCACGTTTCTCTGATGCAAGAGATAACATGGATGTCATTCTGGGTATCAGATTCCCCATGACAGACCATGACTGTGATTTAGCTGTTGGTGTTTTATCACATCTTTCTGCATCGGGCTGGAATAGACCATCTATGTTAGTTGTGTCTTGATCGCCAAATCCTCAAATACGTCTCAGCTTATAAGTGATACATTCAGGAAGAAGTAGAGTACAAGCTTCCTCTTTTGAGGAATGTCCATTACAGTAGAAAGGGAGTGACTCGCACTGTCTTTAGTGTGAGAGAGTCTGTGCTTATTGAATTCCACTCCTATGGAGTCACTGGGGGCAAAAAGCCTTTCCCATATGTCAAATCCCTCTGATCTGAGCCCCATGGCTCTGTCTGTTGCTATACATCCCAATAAAGTCTGAGGACGGCTATTCATCAGCTATTCAAGAAGAATTTACCGTACTTGTCCCCTCTAGCTTTGCACCCAAACACTTTCTAGTGCTATAGTCCTTTTCAGTAACTTAAAACATCACAATAACATAGCAATCAAATAATTTGAATACAATTAATGTCTGGTAAAGTGACCGATTCAGAAAGAGCTTGTGTTTAGTTAGGAGAAATAAAATACCAATCTTAACCAGATGAGTTTCCGCATAGTCCAGACCAAACTGGAGTAGAGTTGTTATCACCCATTTAGAAGACGATTTTAGCTGGAATTCACACATTCCATGGGAACAATGGCAAGGTATGAGATGTCTGATTAGACCCTTGTATGCTGAGGAATCTCACTGGTATTCTTCAGCCATCCTCCTTTAACAAAAGTTGAATGAAATAAGCTGCCTCAGTTTACACTTTGAATGAACCATTAGCAATGTAGAGTGGCAGCCTCATTGCATCAGCCCTCCACTAGCAGGCTGGGAAGCAAATTTGAAAGTCACTTTATTTGCTAGGTTCTCACTTAAGAAAAAGATAATTATATTAAGGGAGACATTTTTATTAAACACATATTAATATATTTTTATTAAACATATATAAACCTGAAATATTTTAAAGTAGCAGAGGGTTAGCATATGTTGACGTATGTTCAGGGTCCAAAATTCACTAATGAAGGTAAAACTGGCTTGTGTAAATAAAGAGCAGTTTTACACAATTTCTCTGGATGGCTGGTAGCCAAGATACTGCAACACAATATATGGTGTAAATTCTCCAAAACTCTATGTGGCAATTTATATGTGGAATATTCATCACAGTAAGCCACTAAAATGTAAATAATAATAAAATCATGATGCGTTGTCTTCACGTTTTTGTGTCAGGTTTGATAAGGCAATGTCAATAAAATAATTGTAAAAAAAAATGTAAAACAGTTTTGATTGGAAGTATTTATGTCTGGTATTTATGTCATACTTATGGCTGGTAGTTTTTTTAACTCTCCATCGTAGGTGTGGAAAAATTTTTATTTGGGGCCCTGCATATATATACTACAGCAAAGGCCCATGGACTGAGAGTGATATAATTAGTGAGCTTGGTGAGAGTGAGAAGAAGCAGAAAGATAATATATTGGAGAACGTATTGTAGAGGTCCTCATTTCACCTTTGTCCATTTTATGTGTCATATGGATTCCAACGCCTAGGACGAGAGAAGGGGAGATGGAGCTCTGTGAAACATCATGTATAGAAATGCCTTTAATAACTTGAGTACTCTTCCCTCCTTTCACACACACACACAAAGACAGACACACACACAGACACGTATTTTAAATATAGCTTGAAAATTTCTGTCATTTTGAACAGGGAAAGAAAAAGTTGGGAAAAGGAATGTTAGAGTTTTGAGTGAGTGGGTGGAGGTAGTGTGTAAAGAGGAGTGGAGGGGGAAGGAAGAGGGAAACTCATTCAGTAGAGAGGGGCAGAGAACAGCTGAGGAGGAGGAGTGGGGGGTAATGGGGGAGGGGGGGCATGGGTGGGGTGGTCCCACATAGGACATGTGTCAGTGTCTGTTGAAATGTATGTTACCCACCCGCTCTCCTCATTCGCACCCAGAAACTCAGAAGAGGAGACACCTGGCTTCAACACGAGCTCGCAGGACAGAGAAAGAGAGGAAACAAGAGTGTAGCCTTGAAGCCTATCAGCTGATCGTAGTCTGAGAGGAAGCAGGACTTTTACAAGGGTGTTCAAAAAGCATCACTGTCAGCAACAGTTAAACAGCAATTCTTTTTCTTTTTCTTTTTTCCTGAAAAGTAATTGCAAACATTTTTTAAAATGCTTGGGACAATAACTCTAACAGGTAAGATGCAACTAAAATCTATGACTCTAGTTGGGGCGCATCACGGTTATTATTAGGGGACAGTGGGGTGGGCAGTAATAATTAATACCTGTAGGAATGTCTTGACATCTTGATGTTTCATTTTTGGGTGTATTATTATTATTATTATTACTTTTGGGTTAAATTACGAATTTATGTTAGTAATTAATTAAAACTGTGTACAAATTCTAATATAGCCTGCCTGATCTGTAGCTTGTGGCATCATTGTATAGAGTGTAATGTTGTTAAATACTGTTCAATATCTGTTTTTTTTATCAGAAAATACTGAATTGATTTTTTTATGAGTAATTAATTGCTTTCACTTAAATATCTCAAGGTTCTTGTGTGTATGTTTAATTATTTGGCATTTCATTAAGCCTTGTCTTAGATTGAATATAGATGAATATTGAAACACCAAGGAGTACTTAAAGGGCTCAGTGTTCAGTGTGTATAAATACATTGTATTTTTTCCCATTAATTCCAAAATTCCTGTATATACTGACAGTGATGCTTAGAGTAGTAAAGTCACATTTACAGTCTGTTAATGTGAAACATTAACCTTTAAGTATTGGAGACCAACCTGAACCTTAGAAGGATTTATCTGTTTTACATTACATGTAGTATGAGAAAACAGTACAGTTTGTGGTTTTGTACATGTACTGTATAAAATTATTGGAAATGTTCAGTTCTGATGGTCTTCAGTGATCTCAGATGTCCTTCTTTTTAAGGAATTTTAATGAGTTTTTAAGCCCCTCAGATCTTAGTCAGGGTTCTCTAGAGGTGGTGTGGGTGTATGGAATTGATTGCCTGCTGCACATGACTTCAGAGAGTGTTTTGATTAGCTGGGACTGGTTATTAGGATTTTGTGTGGATGTTCTTATCTCGATGTTTATGTTAGTTTAATCAGTTTTCTTCCTAAATTGACCATTTCATTTTATTTTAATGGGCTTAAATTTCATATATGCAGAACATTGGAGGTTTATTACTTTTCTGTTTACTTCATATTATTATTCACCACTACCCACTTCGAAAAGTGGATACTGATAGTATCAGTAGTGGAATCTTGATTGTTTAATGATTCACATCTATGTCAAAGGGAGTCAGAGTCACTAAAGTGTAGTTTTTTTAGTGTGTTGAGGTGGGGTAGTTGGCCTGGTAGGGGTCCGACAATCAGTCTACTGCTGAGTCTTCCTGTAACTTCCCTAAACTCACAGACTCCACTAATGAACAGCATGTATTTGCATGTAACAGCAAGGGGTAGAGGGTTGTTGACCATTACCTCAGACCCACCTCAACAAACATCCACCCCTCCCCCGTCTTTCTAGACTATCACACCACTGTGATTTCAGATGGCATTTGCCCCCACCCATTCCAAAATGCTCACCAACAGTTCCACACTTTAACAACCACAACAGACACTCCATCAAATTCCTTGGCTTGAGTTTCCCAAGTCTGAGCCACCATTGAGACAAAGGCAAATGTAGGGCAACTGGTGGTTTCACCAAGTTTGACCCATTTTGTCTTTCGTGTTCATGTAAAAATACATTTGCACATATACAGCGCCTCCCTGTCTCCAGCTGTGTGAGGCAACAGCAGTGTGTCTTTTTGCATGAAAATGTGTGTCCTTCATAGTTAAAACATTACAACAGTGTAAGAAGAAACCTCCTGGAATACACCCAAAGGAGATGTTTGTAAAGTAATGTAAAGATGAATTAAGAGCATATAATCCGTAGTTGCAGATCTCTCAAATCCTGTATAATGTAAACAACCACAAAAAAAATTGACTGCATGTTTAAGGCGGGTTTCTAGTTTAATTATATTTGCGGGCCGCTTTCTTAATGTTTGCCTAATTACTGTACTGCTCTGACATTTTGATCCCACCCAACTTTCTTACTTTTTCGAACACTTCTACACAACCGGGAATGGTTAAACTAAAAGACTTGCTAATTGTTTTGATAATTAGTCTTCCATATCACCTAATAGACTAATTAGAATTTTTTGTCTGCCTTTCTATATGACTTCCCATAATGCCCTTTTCTCATTTTACAACAAGGATTTTCATCGTGGTAGTATAAGTTCCAGGATGGACAATAGTGTGGGCCCCCCACCCCCATTGTGAGACAAAGAGCACAACACAATACAGTCTTCCTAAGCTGAAGTTTAGAATTTGGTTTGGTCTGTGGGGGGGATGGGGATGCCACTGCATCCCTGTTGAATTGTGGGATTAGGTTTGTCCTTCACTAAATTTAAAGCATACATTGAAAACACAGAACTTCTTTTTTTTTTTTAAACCAGCAGAAAATGGACTTATAAATATAAGAGTAATTTTTCACTGAGTGACCACTACAGCATAAAGAGCATCAGTATTTTATTTTAATGACTCTGTTGTCCTAAGAATCTGATATGATGGCAGGCAGTAAATATAAGCCGTTTCTGTTGTTTAGCTGTAAGATTTTCAAGGTTAGGGTAATCAGTCCACGACTTTACCAGTCACATAAAAAAGAAATTCTTCTAGAGCAATTTATAAATCATTTTGATCTCTGGCTTAAGTTGTTTTGATATATAAATGCTTTGCTGCCTCTTTATCTTGGCCTGTGTCATTCAAGTGTTTAGGAAGCCATGTAATGTGATATCCATGCATTAAAAATGCTTGGAATTTGTTTTTAAAGTCACTGGGTGGGTTTCAGACCCTAGAGCAAGAGCAAGCAGAGCCAGATGTGAACAGTCCCTTGCTAGGTTGGATGTCAAAGGGAAACCAAACCCGACTCCCTCTTCCTAGCCCCAACCCCCTCAAAACCAACCCACTCTTGTCAAAACACAGATAGGCAAGGGAGTAATTCAAGACATTATGAGTTTGTGTGTGTGTGTGTGTGTGTTCTCTTGTTTATCCCACCTGTTGCAATTTTAGTTGTTACATTTTGTCTTGGAAGCTTAAGAACTGGGCACATATACAGGCTTAAAGAAGATTAATAAAGTGATGTCATTTTGTGTTTGCTGTGTTTTATTAAATAAGGCCAATTTCATAGTCCCAAAAGTTTGGCAACATAGCCTGCATAACTGTGAAGCTTACAACATGGAAATTTCCCCTGGTTGCCTTGATGCTAAATGTTGTCATCATTCCCCAGCTTTTTTTTTTTTGGTGGTCACAAGAAAGAGACCAGAAAATGTAAACTTAATATCAAATTGCCATCATATGCCTGATTAAATCTGTACAGGGGATAAAATGTTTTTGCAGGTTTTCTAGCAATGTGGCTCTGATTTCCTTCAAATGCCACAGCCCTCCATCTTGAATTAATTATATCACTAGATCATGTATTTTGCTTTTAAAACTCTAACTTGTTTTTCTACACTTAGACCTGTTGAAAACTGGCTATCCATAAGAGACAAATGAGTTTTATAAGACTTCATGAGTGTTATGATATTTAATTAATAATCTGATATTTGAGATCTGTTAATCTCATTCCTTGATGATTCCAATGATGATGATTTGATTTATGCTATTAAGTGTGAACTTAGGTAACTTGAAATATTGTAACTGAAATAAATATACTAGAAACTTTACTAAAACTTTGCATATTTTACATTACAGTTGGCCAGACGGACACCATCACCCAAAAAGAAGACAGCCCTGAAACAACTGAGGTGCATCAAGAAGAGGTTGCCCCTCAGGTTAATGGAGAGAAAGGAGACGATTCTGCAAATGTAGATGAAATTACAGCTACAGAAGAGAAGGCAGTAGAGGAAAAACAAGAGGAGGCCAATGAGGTGGGCTTCAAGAAGATCTTCCGTTTTGTTGGATTCAAGTTCACACTGAAGAAAGACAAGAATGAGAAGACTGAGCCTGTGCAACTGCTGACAGTGAAGGAAGCAGAGAGTGGTGCAGATGCAACTTCTGAGGAAAAGAAAGAGGAACTTTCAGCAGAGGAAGACAAATCTGTGGAAGACAAATCACCAGAGACTACAGAAAAAGACCAAGAGGCCACGACTGAAGTGATTGATAAGGCAGAAGAACCAGCAGACCAAACTGTAGTTGATGTCCCATCAGAGACTGAAAAGGCCAGTGAGGAGGTGACTGAAAAATCTGCTGAAGAAACAGGGTCAATATCAGAGAAAGAACCAGAGCCAGAAGGGCCAACTGAATTGCCCACAAGTCCACTCTCTCAAGAGACACAGAGTCCCTTTAAGAGGTTTTTCACTCAGGGAATCTTTTCTAACCTTCGGAAGAAGGCAAGCTTCAAAAAGCCCAAAGATGAGGAACAAGTCAAGGATAAGTCTGCAGAGGAGGACATTAAGGAAACTGAGGAGACAGCAGAGGGTGCTATTGAGGGTACAGAGGAAGCTAAAGTGGATGCAGAGAAAGAACCAGCTGAGGGTGAGCAGATAGAGAAACCTTCTGAAAAGGTTGAAACTAAAGCTGAAATGACGACTGAAACAACTGCCACTGAGACAGAAGAGCCACAAGATCTTAAGGTGGAAGCTGAGGCTGCAAGTGAAGCTGAAACTCTGACTCAGACTGAGACTGCTGAAGCTCCAACTGCTGAAACTGCTGTTGAACCTCAAGCCACTGATGATTCAAAACCAACAATTGACAAGCCAGATGTTTCAGAAGCGGTGACAACTGAAGCTGAAATTCTGTCATCTCAGGAGAAATCCAAGGCTCAGGGAAGCCCACTAAAGAAGCTGTTTACAGGAGCAGGACTAAAAAAGCTGTCATCCAAAAAGCAGAAGAGTAAGAAAGAAGCAGAGTCAAAGCAAACAGAATCAAGTGAACAAGTTGCTGAAAACATCCAGTCATCCACTGAGTCAGCTGAGCCCCAGAAACCTGACAGCGGAGCATCGTCTCCAGAAGAATCTGGTGAACATCTTGAAGGGGAGGTAACTCAAGCTGAGGTAGCTCAAGCTGTGGAGACTAATGGTGAACCAGTCACTTCTGATAGTGAGAAGAAGAAAGATGGAATTTTACCATGGTCCTCTTTCAAAAAACTAGTCACTCCAAAAAAACGTGTCAAAAGGCCCTCTGAGAGCGAAGATGAAGCACCTGGAGACAAACCCAAATCTTCTACCCTATCTTCAACTGAGAGTGCCAACTTTGATGAGAAAACCGATGAGCCTAAACCTTCTGAAGAGGTACCATCTGAGTCTAAAGAAGAGTCACAGACAGAATCAAAGGCTGAGACAAAAGTTGAGAAGCCTGAACTGGTTGCAGAGGAACCAAAAAGAAAAATGGATACATCTGTGTCCTGGGAAGCCCTTATTTGTGTGGGGTCAGCTAAAAAAAGGGCCAGAAAGACTTCTGATTCTGATGATGAAGATCCTAAGATTGAGGAAGAAGTGCAGCAGTCAGGAGAAGAGCAGACAAAGACCGCCGAGTCCCCTCTTGTAAGCTCTGGTGAAGCTGACCATGAGAATTTGGCTTCTTCACCTGAACCAGAGGAAGAACTTGTGTCTACCTGGGAATCTTTCAAGAGGCTGGTAACCCACAGAAAGAAACCTAAAGCAGAAGACAAGGCTGATGAGGCCTCAGGCCCGGAGTATACAACATCTGATAGTGAAGCCCCCAAAGAAGAATCCTCTTTCTCTTTGAGGAAATTGATTCCACGCAGGAAGAAGAAGTCTGATGGTAAACAAGAGCAGATCTCTTCTGACATTGGCTCTGCAGAGGATGATTCTGACACTCCAGCTGTGGTGCCTCTTTCAGAATATGAAAATGAACCAGCTGCAGAAGTTGCTGTTAAGGCAGAGGAAATGAAGCAAGAATCTGCACCAGTCACTCAGGCAAAAGCCTCAGCTGAGGATAGATCCCCATCTTGGATCTCAACCACTGTGGAAAATGTTGAGGATGACACAGAGGGAAAGCAATTGAGTGACATACCTGAAGAAGGAGACACAGCTGCCACACCCAAATCAACTGATAACACTATTGCAGAGGACATTGTTGAGCTTACATCAGAAGCAGTTACGGCCCTTGAACAAGTAGAGGAGACTGAAATGGTTTCTGCTGTATCACGTGTTACAGCATCACCAGTTACATCAGGTGAGACAACTCCTGTCCCAGGTGATGGCGTAGAGAAGACTGATGTAGTACTACAAGAAGCTGTGGAAACTTTCAGCGTTACCACAAATGCCATGGCTGTCACCATGACTAATGAACAGGAAAATATAGTTGCAGTCACCACTGATGCTCTTTTGGTCGAGTCAACTATCAAGGAAGAGAAAACAGTCTTGGTTGCACATGAGAAAACAGAGGCAATTGCTGTTTGCACTGGCCTTGACACTAGTGAAATAAATGCGGTGGAGGAAGAAAGCCTCACTCAGAAGGCTTCAGTAGAGTCGGTAACAGTTGTTAGCCAGGTGCTTGTCACAGAGTTGGCTGTTGAAGACAAAACTCAAGAGCCTGAAAAGGCCAGTGTGACTGAGGATGAGGTTCATGAGGCTCAGATGGGTGGAGGTCAGACAGAGCTCAAAGAAAATGCTGTTGAGGAGAAAACACAGTTTGAAGAGATAAAGGAGACACCTGAACCTGAGTCTGTGACTGATCTCCAAGAAGTAGCAGCAGTCAAAGTAGCGCTCATCAATTCTGTACAACAGAAACCAGAGTTTCTTGAAGAGCCAGTGGTGGCAGAAAAATCCCCTCAGGTTGAGGCTGCAGGTCCTGTGGAACCAACTGTTGAAGATTCAATCTGTGCTCAAACTGTAGAAGTCACTGAAGTTGCTGTTGCTGAAGGTGAGAAAGTGCAAGAACTGGAGGATGTTAAAGACGTTAAATCCACAGTTGAGGTAGCGTCTGTGGAGGAAGTTGCCATGGCTGTAACAGAGGAGGTCATGGCAAACCTTCCAGAGGTGCCTGCTTCTCAAACTGCTGGGTCTACAGAAGATCCCATTTCTGTTATAGCCACCACTGAAGAATTTGCTATCATGAAAGAGACTGTTTGTGTTATAAGCTCAACATCTGAGATGACAGAATCCCATTCAGCAGATCTATCTCATGAAACTGTTATGGAAAAGGTTCCTCTTGTTCTTCCCACAGGTGACCACAAAATCCAGGTTATAGTGAATGATGCTGAGGTTGACTCTGCTCAAGAAATTGTTGAGGCAAACTTAGAAATAACCTCAACAAAAGTTAGGATTGTGGTTGAGGAAGTTATTGAGAATGTGAAAGAAGAAACTGAAGTGATCCAAGCAACCCGAGTGACAGAAGCAGAAATCATTGAGAAACAGAGCAGTGTTATTGTGCAAGAGGTCATTCAAAATGTTGTAGAGAACCTTGCTGAGGCACATGCAGAACAAAAAGTGTCTGAGAAGACTACTGAGGAGGTAGAACGCTGTACCACATCAGTAGATGTCAAATTTGAAGAGGCCCCAGCAGTTTCTGGAATGATTGAGGAAAACCCTTCAACAGACGTCGTTTCGGAGGAAAAAGCTCCTCTAGAAACAAGCCCAGAGAAGCCAAAAGCATCTGATGATATCTGCAAAGATGATGATGAACAAACTCACATTGTCACTGAGAAAGCAGTGAAAAGAGTTAACGACTCCATTCTGATTACAGAAACAGTTACGGTTCCTATCACAGATGAAATCCAACCTCAAAATGAGGAGGTTGCCATAGTCTCTGTGGAAGATGTGCATCAAGAAACAGAAGTAACAAAAGGTGAAGTCGAACTTAAGCAAGCAGAAGAGAAAAGGTTTAGTGGAACCACAGAAAGTGAAGAAGGAAAAAGTCAAGTTGAATCACATCCCAAGGAAGTGCCAACAGAAATCCAGCAAGAGACACAAGCTTCAGAGGTTTCTGAAGCCATATCGGAAGAAAAGATGACAGAAACATCTGTTACAGGTGCAAGTCAAGACCAGATTGTGGCTGAGCAGTGTCAAATGGCACAGGAGGTACAGATTGAGACTGCACAGGAATTTAAAGTTGGTGTCATAAATGTCATAAATGCAGATGATGTACCTGTTCAAGACCTGGGGACAAACATGAAAGAAGAAAGTTCAGAGGGTCAGGAATCAGTAGAAGACAAGCCTCAAAAAGACTTGGAAGAACCTCAAACGGAGGTTTCAACACAGGACACGACAAACCAGGGAGAGTCCAGAGATCCAGATTGTCAAAAGACAGATGCTGAAAATGTACCTGCCAAACTGGAGACTGCTACTGAGAAGACAGCAAATGCCATTACAGTGGAGGAGGGAATGGAGGAGGTCAGGAATGAGATCGAGCCTGTCTCCACAGAGGCTGTCACAGTGTCATGAGCAGGTTAGTCTTTATTAACTTAATGAAATTGATCGTTTTATTTTTCATTTTAAATGTAAATCAAAACAATTATATAAAAAATATTACGTTTCCAAAGGTAGTTTAGTCCATCAAAAAAGTTCCACATTCCTTATCACAGTTTTTGCATGGTGTCTATTTAAAAACCTCAATGGTTCTTAGTTTTATTAGGGGTAGATTTCCATTTGGTAAGATGAAAAAGCTTTTGTTCCATGTACCAGTAACCAAGGGACCTTCGATATCAAAGCAGGAATGCCGCTGCCTGATCCTTCACTTTGTATGCTGGGTCTTAAAGGGAAGCTGTGGGAAGAGAGATGAATTTGTGGTGAAAGACAGGGTATAATTCCCCACCCCCTCCCTAATGCACTTTCTTATTCCCTTCCACTCATCAAAGCCTTCAATAAGTAGCTATAGAACCAATTCATCTGATAAGATACACTGTATGATCAAATACAACCCTTAGTAGTGTCAAATCAGCATATAAGCAGAGAGAATAAAACTTAATTTCATGATTTATTTTTCTCAATGGATTAATAAACCTTGGAGAGTTGAATAGCATTATTCTTCATGTAGTACTTCACGTCAGTTTTCCCAAGAAATTATTATTATAGAATGCTGGCTTCTAACACTTGAAGGGTAATACTACATTACAGTAAGTAGATTGACATGTTCAGTAATAATTGAGCAACAGCTGGTCTTCATCTGTCCTTTAAATATTTGATATTAATCAAATATTTGAAGGGTTAAATGCATGTTGCACGCCACCCATCTTTCGGAGGAGACACACAGTGCTGAGGCCAATTGTAGTCAGAGTAATGTTTTTACATGCTTAATGAAGCCAAGCTACAATTGCATTAGTAGTACGACTACGTTTACATGATATTTTAAAAAGATGAATTATTGTTTTAGTCTGACTCAAATCAAACTATTAAAAGGCATGTAAACATACTATCATTATAACACATATTATGTTTACTTGCATTTGAAAAAAAAAAGTGAAATCAGTGGCAACTCCATAAAATAAATACATATCAAGTATTGCTCATTAGTTTTACTCTGCACCTATTAACATAACTATACTGTACAATGAGCCCTAATGTAAAGTGTGGCCAAAGAAAGTGGATGCGAGAAGAGACCTGGGTGTGTCTGATAAATGTTTGATGAGTGCTAATGCATCACTGCAGTACAGCAGAGGCTGGTGAACTATAGCATCGCAGCATGAGCTTTGGTGCACTGCTCCCTCTTCTCTCTCTCTCACTGCCCCCTTTGCCTTGGTTACTTGTGCTGAGTCATACAAACAGAGTGAGACAGTGGTGGCACAGAAGATGCAGTGCAGATGGAAGAGCAATATGTGCATTCATGTGAAATAATGGGTGACAAAGTAACATAATAGGATAGTAGCTTGTCATGTTAACTGATTAAAGAGCTGTGAGAAAAGAAAAGAGGAAAGGAGTGCAAAGCATAATGCAGTTTTGAAATCCCTGCTGAAAATTCCCACATTGCTGGTCACCAGCATATAAGGTATGTTTTGAATGCTGGGACCAGTATGGGACTCTGGTTGCTGGTTTGCTGGTTCCCAAGTGTGCTGGTGGACCTGCATAAGGTATGTTTTGCATGCAGGGACCAGCTTGGGATGCTGGTGTGCTGGTGGACCAGAATGTTATCTTTTGGGTGCTGGTATGATCTCAGCAAAAACAGAACTCACATATGTGTTACATTTCACATTTCTTAGTTTGTGTTCATAGTAATAATGACTAATTATTACTAATAATGACTAATTATCCAATTAATTGTAATGAATAATTTAATAAAGAAAAACACATAATGCCGGTTACATGTTTATTTGCACAGCAAAATCTTCAGTGTTAAATGAACACTGCTAAGTTTTCATAATGGCTTTATTTCTTCTGTGTGGTACATGTAGTGAATGCAACTTTCATTATCAAGAACTTCTCATAACCATGTTATTGAACAAGCTGCTTATTATTATATTATTTGGCATTTTTCTTTGTTTTCATATCTCTAAATGTTTGTGTTTTGCAATGTACACAAGCTCTTTTTAACTGTTTTAACTTATTTGTGTACAGATCCTTTGAAATTGATGAAAAAATCCTTTAAAAACGTTTCACCAGTTAGATTTTTTTTTCTTTGATATTCAAAACTTCAGGTAACATTGATTAATAATATAATCATATCTAAAATTCTCAGTTCTGCCATCAACAGAGGGAGCAAAATAAATGTATTACAATAAATCATGTTTAAAATGCAATGTACATAATCTTATATGGAGTTTACATCATTAATGCCTTAAACAATGAAATATGCAAATAAAAACAATGCTTGTTCCCAAACACATTGCTTGCATACAGACACACTACTCACGCCTACTCACACTCAACCCTGCTTGTGAGCCAGCTTCACCAGCTCCATTTCGCTTGAGAACAGCATGACTATGCTGGTCTACCAGCTAAAGTAGCACTAACCAGCACTGTACCAGTACTGACCAGCATGAACCAGCCTGGATCATTATGGAATTCATCCTGGTTTATGCTGGATTTTCAGCAGGGATAGCATTTGAATTAGCAGAATTAGCATTTTAAGTAAGCTTAAAATGTATTGCAAACAAAATTCTAATGTGCTAGAATTGTTTTTTATCACCATTTTCTCATCATTCTTTTTGTCTTGCAGTCTGCATATAGAAAGCGGTCACATGACTGGGGCACAGAGCTTGCCGGAAAGCAGAAAGTGAGTGGCAGCCATGGAGGACACTAAGAGACAGTGCTCTGTACCAACTCCCAGAGCAGGAGACTCAAGGCCAATCTCCCTTCTCTCTCTCTCCTTAAATCCATCCATTCACCCCTCTTTTCCTTTTTCTAAATTCCTTATAACTCAGCTGCCATGTCACAAGGTCTCGCGCCTCACTGGACTCACTGAGGGATGTCCCCTACTCCCACTTTCCTGTATTTTGCCAAATTGCATCAGATGCCATTTTCCCACCTGCAACTTTTGTGATGAACTTTTTCTTTTTTTATTAGTTGTCAGCAGCCTGTCGAATGGAGAGAATATTGTATGAGCGAATGTGTGTCTGTGGTGTTGAAGTAGGTGGGTTGTTATTTTGTATATTGTATTTAAATCTAAAATATTCTCTCAACCCTCTCAAACATGTTCTAACCTTCTAAAAAAAACATTGAAATCGATGTCATGCTGGTGTAAAACTACAAAATATTATTTAGACGTGTCATTTTAACAAACATGGTACAGATACACCCTCTACAGCTATAGCAAATGAAAAAGCGCATAACATGCTGTGGCTGTAATGTGAAAATGAGGTAAAATTCAGTTAACTCTGAAACACAATGTCCAGTCATTATCATCTCCATTCTCACTATAGATATACCACTTCGTCCCTTACTGTGAAATGTTGTCTTTTTATTATGTATATTTATCATGTACAATCACAATGAACAATTTCACCATTAATGTGTGACATTTGAGATTTTAAGAGTCAGATGTTCAATTTGATTTGCTTTTAGTGGTACCCTGTGAAAATTGATGATCATGATGATAAATGCCTGCATGAGTAGGGAACGTTTAGAAAAGGACATTTTTTGATTGTCCTCACCGTACATGTGCACTTCACTGTTTAACGGCCTTAGCGAATGCATGTTTCAACACCAAAAATGCACCCGAGGTTAAAAGAAAATTGTGAGATAATTGTACAAGGAGAACTGAAGTAACATCATGTATTGGTACACGCTCCAACACAGGTTACACGTGGTTTTAATTCACAGATATGTGGGTATTCAGTAATATAGTGTAGAATATTTTTCACATTCCTAATCGCTGTATCAAGGACTATTTCTTTGACAGACGTAGTAGATGCCTTATTGTCAGTCTCTATGAAGTGAGTATATTATATAGCCATACATGCAGACAGGAAGACGAGGAAAGCATTTCAAAATCAAATGTAAATGAGTGACAGTTGTTGTGTGTTTGGATGATGATGATGATGGCAAACTGTAAAGGAAAATTTAGTACAAGTAAATTCAGGTCTTTGATCTTAAAACGTTTTTTTTTATTTTTTTTTTTAAATGCATATCCAAAATTCGAGCATTCGAAATGTATATGCGGGTCAACATTCAGAAAGCCTGCAAATGACAAGAGTTTGCATAGCGGTGCATTATCTTTAATAGAAAAACAGCTTTGCTACTACTGTCACGCTTTGAATGAACAGCCCACTCACATTCTTTTCTTAGCTTTTTATAATACGGTCTACTGTGAAGCTCTTTAACATTTGTACAAATTGTATACCTATGTACCGTAAGTCATATTGTAATATTAACAAATAACCAGTGAATGTTATATACCAGTAGCATGAGTCTCACTTCTTTTTGTATTCTTCAAGCTGTTAATAGTATGGTTACAAAATCATGTCTATATTTCATTTAAATAAAGCTAGCGTAAATCAAGCTTGCCTTTTCTTTTCGTTGCCCTTTGTTCTGTTTGTGTGTATTGCTAGGTATTGTGAGGATACAGAAAAAGCAATCTAAGTATATATAACTGAATTGGCATAAGCTAACTGCTGGTCATATTTAAGCAGTTAAAGTTTTTGCAAGTTTTGGTGTTGTGGCGCCTCATAAAAAAAGCCCAATGGTGCCACCTTGTGGCTCACACAACCAGACGAATAAAATTGCTGTTGTAAATTATTTTCAAAAATAAGCAGCAGTGCTATTTCATGTTATAATATTAATAGTGTTTGTTTCACATGGGTGGAGTATACAAAGGATATTTAAGAAAAGTTTAATTTAGAAAGGTTTTCTAATACCTGTTATACATGGCTGTACAAAATTGCCTCTAGCAAAGAATGGATTACTTGGTAAGTACCATTAAAAAGTTTGGGGTTGGTAAAAAATGTTAAATGTTAACAAAGGCTGCATTTATTTAATAAAAATACAGTAAAAACAGGAATGTTGTGAAATATTATTATTAATATTTTAAAATTAAAATATTTTTACATTTTATGTTTTAATTTGTTGAATAAAAGTATTTCTTAAAAAAAAAAAAAAAAAAAACGTACACAAACTTTTGAACAGTATTGTATATTAAGGAAATAAATACACATTTCAAAAACATAATGATTTATTACCATTATTCACAATGAAAATGCAAAGGAAGTATTTTTTTCCAGAGACAACTGTTCATGTTCCTGAGGAGTGAGAGATCACAGTATGTTTGCCTTGGCTTTGGGGCACCTTTACCCCTCCCCTCCCTATAACTGCCTCAAAGAGTAACAACTTGCATATGTACAAATAATAAAGAATTGTAACAATACTACAGAAAAAAAAGGCACGACATTGCCTGATGTATGATTACAAGTAAGAAACAGGAGGCCTCGTCAAAATTAACATTACAATTAAAAAAATATATATCCTTGTAACAAAATGAAGCAAATGGTCATTCCTGGGTTCTAATTAGCTTTTCAGTAGTAACAACTCACAGTGCCCTTACAATAAATTCCTACACGGTCTTTACAAAGAGAAAGATGGAAGAAATATTTAGCACTGAATGTAAATCGCCCTGGTTTTACGTTTCCTGATGTAGCACAAGTATATTGATGAGAGTAGTCAGGGATCTTTAGTAGATATCAGTGCTTTTACAGCATGACCTCGCTGTCAGTTTCATTAAAACAAAGACAGCCAATGCAGAGATGACAAATATACAGACACTAGAATGGATAATATTCGACAGTAAATGCATTGAATACACAACCTCTTGAGATTATAAAATTCTTTGTAAATAAAGCACTGTACATAAAATTAGAACATTTATATAAAACTCAAAAATAAGGAATTTAAAAGCATATTCAAGCAAATCATTTCATGGCAAAATTAAATCGGCGAACAGTGACAGAAATATCTCCCTTCAAGCAACGTTATGTACACGTGTACGAATGGCCACAGTGTTTTCTAAATTCACACAGTAACAACTTTGATTAAACACACAGCACAACTGTAAACATGTTGAACCACAGTGAGAGCAACACAACCAGACTGCTGATGAGCTGCCGCCAACCAGTTTTACAGTGTGGATGTTTATCATTTAGGCGGCAATGGCACAAAAAAGCACTGTAACAAACACATGTGAAATTACAAAAGTGGAATAATTAGGCAAATATATTGTGGGCCACGTTAACAATATAAATGATGATGTTCGACAGGTAATCTGGCACTGCATGAAGGTTATCTACAATTACACCTTGCTCTTGCTAACCCAACGCATGTAATGAGAAATTAGAAACAGTGTGAGAAAGAAAAACTTTGAGATCTGTGCAACACTTCCCGGAGGCACTGTAAGATAAAGTTGACTTTGATCCTCGACCCTTTGATGCAAATTGCAGGTTAGTTTAAAACCGGTTGAGGTAGTGAATGCTCATCCTAAACCAAGAAAATGTCATTTTATTTTCAAAAGAAATTTTGGTGCTGTACTCAAACTAATCATTTTGTGGCTTTAATGTTTTAAATATTCTATTGAGTTACCAATCCAACCTAATGAGGTCTACGTCTGATCTGCACTGTGACAAACGCAGGATTACAGCGGTTCACTACATCCGTTTTTCTGTATGCTGTTAGACAGGAAGAAAGAGCTTTAACTGCAACACAAACTAAATGACCCAAGTAACTAATAAACTCCTTGAAAGAAATACAGAATCAAGCAGGAATTTGACTTGGACTAAAGATGCTGTAAATCTGTTATAAATATAGTAACCAAATTTATGTGTTAAAAAAAAAGCAGAAAGTAGAAGTACTTTTCAGTACTTTCCAGAAGTAAAATCCCCAGAAAAAAGAAACAATATAACAGAATTTTCCATCTGTAGCGTAACTTCTGATCATAATTTACCCACGATTGAAATGCAATACATTAAAAAAAACAATACTTTGAAGTGGATGAATGCAAAGCTATTCTACAAAGACTTCCTCAGTTTTGATAGGCGTTATCAACGGCCCACCATTGGATGAATCCGAGCCTTCGTCTTTGGCCAGGCTGTCATTGTTAAGCCCACTGATGGCCATTTCTCCAGCCGCTCCAACTGAGAGCGCACCCTGGTTGAAGCACAGGTGCTTGATCACCTCATTGGGGCTGGAGAAGGTCATTTCACACACATTGCATTTGTATGGTCTCCCAGAAGAGCCGAGAAACAGCGCCTCCATTTGGCTGGAGTCGTCCGCGGCGCACAGCTCCATGCTCTGTCGGTCTACCATGGTGTACGCTGGCTCCGAGCCCAGATTCATGCAAACGTGCCGGGCCGCTTGGTTGGCCCGACAGAAGCTCTTGCCGCAGGCGCTGCAGCGGTACGGCTTTCCCGTATGGATGTACATGTGCTCTCTCCAGTGGCTCTTCTGGATGAACTTGCGGCCACAAGTGGAGCACTCATATTTCCTCCGCTTCACTTCCCGCTCCATGTCAGCCGCACCCTCTAGGTTGTCAATATCAGCAATATCGGACGGAGGTGGAGTGTCGGCCTGGGGCTGCGCCATGCACAGGCTGACTGCAGTTGTTGTTGGGACGGGCATAGCTGTTTCAGGGTGTGGTGAGTCTTTTGAGTACACATGTTGCTCGCTGTCACTGGCACCGTCCACGATGATGGGAGTGGCTGCAGTGGCTTCGCTGCCTCTGAGAACTTCCTCCACCTCTGGTGTGGCGGCACCTCCAGTCACCGACTCGAACACCAGGGGAAGCATAGCCTGAGTGTGTAGAAGCAGGTGCTCTCGTAAGGCTCCTCGCTGGATGAAGCGATCCCCGCAGACATGGCACGTATAATGCTTCCTCAAAGAGGAACTTCTTCTCATGATGCTGGGCTTCACATGCCGAATGGTGTTGGTGCTCAGGGAGCAAGACGGGGGCTCACTTGCAGATGTTTCCGTCTCACCGCCTTCCCTCACAAACTGACTGGTGCTCACAGACGCTTCCATCTCCGCTTCTGACAGAGCTTGCCTGTGCTTGGATACAAGTGAGGTAGCTTTGTTTGTGGTAATGCACTTCCCATCGAGCAAACTGCCACCTTCCGAGTCGAACGGCGAAGAGAGATGCGTTCTCGCTGAGAGGCGGTTTGTGAGTGTGGCCTGTTGGTCTGATATCTGAATGCCATAAAGAGAGGACGACAGGGGAAGGCTGACCTCAGGGTGCCCCTGAGTCACATGGCTAGCCAGACTTGCCTCCTGAATGAGAGGGTACGCATGCAGGAACTTGACGCCCTGCTCAAGGCGAGCTGGGTCGATAAACTGTGTCGCCAGTTTTCCGGTGTACATCAGATTGAGGAGGTAGCTGAAGATGTCGGGCTGAATGTCAGCAGGCTTCAAGCGAACACAGTCACTGGTTGAGAGGATAAAGAAACAGGTGTTTGAATATGTTGGGGGAAAAAAATACACCAATCTTTATGCTATGGAAGTGCTTTAATACCTTACATTTTAGCACAAATGTTTATCCCTAAATAAGGCATTTATTGCACATTAAAAAAAAATCTCAAAATGATTAGACTAACATGCACAATCTGTTGGTATCAATTATCAATATTGGCTATTTGTCCAGTTGATAATTGTGTATTTTCTCCTATTACAGTTTACATGTAGACTATCTAATGTTAAAGTTACTTTAATCTTTAAGGTTGGAATACACTACATGGCTTTTGCCCAGATTTCTGCCTCATTACAGTCTAGTTGACGCTACTTGCCAAAAGTAAGAGCCAATCTGCAGTCTTTTGGCAGTTGGATTTGATAAACTTAGCAAAAAATCATGTAGTGTAAATTTTTTTTCCAGCTTCGCACTATGATTGTGTCCAGTCAGAGGATATTAAAGGGGTCATATGATGCAATTTCAAGTTTTCCCAACCTTAAACCGCATAAACACATTTCATTACACCAAATACACAAAATAATGTTCTTTTTAGGAACATCATATGACCCCTTTAAACATGTTTGATGTTTGTCATGCATCTCCTAGCAATGAGGCACATTATACTGCGTGAGTTTGTTGTGTTCAGGAAGACATGAAAGTCTAGTAGTGTGTGATCCTAAGTCATTCAATATGATGCCCAAATTTTTTCAGATTTGAAAAGTCATGTAGTGTATTCAAGCCTTTTTCATATTGCACATTATAATGTTGTGATGCCTAAATTTACTTGTAGCATTTAAAATTAATACTTTTTTTATTTTTTTATTTTTAATTTATTTAGACAAATTAGTTTCAAATTTTAATATTGGCCATTTATTAGTTATAACATGAGAACAATTATCAGCTTACCATATCACATTCCTAATGTAGGCACAAAATGGACATAAAGCTGTTACCTGTCCTGGTGTATAAATAGCATTCTGAAGTAATTCGAGAATGCGGCCAATACGGCCTTGTGTGCTTTGAAAAAGACATCACCGATGGCGACCGTGCAGTCACACAGGAAGCCAAACTCCCTCTGCGCGTTGAGCTGCTGCAGAAGGATAAGACCATGATTGGCCAGTTCCATACTTCCACCTACACAGAAAGGGCCAGAGATGACAGTCAACTTCCTGTCTACTACAGACCACAATGCACCAAAAAAAAAAAAAAAAGACTGAGTGAAAGAAGGCTGTTAGTTGTCTGTTGATATGGACTTAATCAGCAGTGAACAGCCATAAATATGAATCCAACAGTGTAAAACCAAATAATAAGCTAAACTCTAGAGTACACTTGGAATATGAATATTACAACTAGTAGACTACTATTGCTCATACTTAGAGTTGATGGGTTTGTTTAAATCCTTTACCCCAAGTATGACACTTTGGCACACAACTCTTCCCCCATGATTTGTGCAACTAAAATGAAATAACATGAACCTTAAACTGTGTTGCTTTTTGGGAAGGTATTCTGTTACTTTAAGCGATAGGATTTAATTACAGTGCTTTTAAAGCAGTCCATACAGTGCTTTCAAGGCACAGCAGTTCATCTATTAAAGCCTAAAACCTAAACACCATTTCTTTTGCTACTTTCTTTATATCTGCAAATCTACTTCTCATTCACATTTAAAGGGTTAGTTCGCCCAAAAATGAAAATTCTGTCATTAATTACTCACCCTCATGTCGTTCCAAACCCGTAAGACCTTTGTTCATCTTCAGAACACAAATTAAGATATTTTTGATGAAATCCGAGAGCTTTCTGACCCTGCATTGACAGCAAGGGAACTACCACCTTCAAGGCCCAGAAAGGTAGGACATTGCTAAAATATTCCATGTGACATCAGTGGTTCAACCTTAATTTTATGAAGCTACGAGAATACTTTTTGTGCGCAAAGAAAACAAAAATAACGACTTTAACAATTCTTCTCTTCCCTGTCAGTGTCCACCGCCGTTCACAAGAGTACCACAACACATGCGTGTGCATTCCTCTGCTTGTAAACAAGGCGCAGCGCATGCATGTTCAACGTCAGTGAGAACCGTAAGGTTGAACCACTGACGTCACATGCACGATTTTAACGATGTCCTTACTACATTTCTGTGCCTTGAATGTGATAGTTCACTTGCTGTCTACGCAGGGTCAGAAAGCTCTCGGATTTCATCAAAAATATCTTAATTTGTGTTCCGAAGATGAACGAAGGTCTTATGGGTTTGGAACATCCTGAGGGTGAGTAATTAATGACAGAATTTTCATTTTTTTTCAGAATTATCCCTTTAAAGGCCTGTTCACACCAAGGACGATAACTATACAGATAACGATAAAAATATAATTCTAAAAATCGTTCTCAATATTAAAGAATAGCAGAGTCCACACCGCAGCTATAACGATAAAGGCACAGAGAAACGATATCGTTGGAATCACTTTCAGAACAATTTTTTTTCCAGCTGATGAACGATAAAAACATTGACAGTCAATCAGAATCAATCCTGCTATAACGAGCTTGAGAATTTAAAGCAGCAGACAAGCGTGCGCTTGGAATAAACAGATGATATCGTACGCTGGCTGGTGTGGACGCTAATGAAGTTATCTTTATAGTTATTGTTCTTGGTGTGAACGGGCCTTAAGACTAAGCAATTCCTATTGATCAAGCTGAAGGAAGGTTTTGTTGATTATGCATTCTCAAGACATTTTTAAACAGAATTACTCTAAATGGAATGTGTAGTTATCATATTCACCCCCATTTGAAGCTTTTCATATTCCCCCAAGATATATATTTAAAATATTTGAGACCTCTCTAATTATAACAAATCTTTTTTTTTATTATTCTGCAGGGAAAAAACAAGACAGAAAACACAAGAATATTATCTGAATAAGACTCGATTCTGATGAGATATCGACAAAATGGTTAGACAGAATAAAAACAGTCAGACTACCATGTGATCTCAACCTTGTAACCCTGACAACATGGCCCCAACAGAGCAGTCAGATCCAGCCAAGGGCCAAACATCTGAGGCAACTTTTAAATACTGAACCCTGATCCCTGAGGTTATTAACCCTCATCTACCAGAACCAGCTCAGCAGCCTCTGTGCCTTGAATGTCCAATGTCCATTACCCTAAAGGTCAATCACAGGCTTTGTGTGTCACATGACTCGCTCTTCAGGCAGCATTCCTGAGGTTACTTCCTCTCAACCCCTCTTTAGTGGAGAACAGACAAGTCCACAGAGCCTACAGACTCCCTGCCATGGGCTGTAATGTCACATAGCTGTGTGTAAAGACTGCAAAACATTTCTTAACAGTAATTTATGTCTACATTAAGCTGGCTCCTTTCAATCGTCCAATCGCACCAGTGATTTTGGAATATACTGACTCACACCGAAAGAACTACAATCCCATGACCCACTGAAAATGACAATCAAATTAAAAGCCAAGGGGAAAACTACGGATTAAATAAAAATATAAATATTTTATGTTTATTGCAAAATATGCAAATACATTAGCTATACATTAGGTTCTAGCTGAAGTAGTAGTACTTTTTTTGTACTTTTCACAAAAAAAAGTATTCGGACATACTACTCATCTCAACTATTGTTTTTCACCTACTATATAGTACGGAAGTAGGCATATTCGGACACAGGGTGACTTCTACACTATTTGCGGTGCTTCATGGGAGGGGGCGGGCACTAAAGAGTTCTTCGCAATTCTCTGATTGGTGGAGATTTCCGCTGTTGAACTGATGATTATTTATACATAATGATTATTTTAAAAATAAGTTGAAATAATGCAGACTGACAGCTTCAACAAAAACATGCACCATCTACTAATAACCTCGTAGCTCACAGTAGAGATTTAGAAGTTATTGTTAAAGATCATTTCCCCTATGGAGAAAATGAATGGGGTTTTTAGTTCCAGAACAGACTGTTGCCCATGTACTGTTCATTGCATGTGTCATGTGATGTCAACATGGCAGTACCCAAGAGGAAGTGGAATAAAACAGCCTTTTCTAGAAGACTGATATGTCAGAATTTCTAAGACTATTCATAAAAATCTGTTAAATTATTTTTGTGCAAAACAATTTTAAATAGCTAAACATATTGAGTGAAGCTTTCACTCAATAAGTCACCAGGCATTCAGCAACCATCGAAATTTATTGGAATATACAAACAGTGACATGACAGATTTTATCCAAGTACATTTATAAACGGTTTACATGTGTTTCCTGCTACCTAAATATAATATATAACTTTGCAGTTCCACACACAGAGATTATACGTCTAACTTCCAGTTCCAAACCACTCATTGTGGGTTTGTAAACTAGCTCCTCCCACTACGGAGACACGTGGAACGGACAGATCACCCGCAGAGACCGACCACTTCCGCAATCTGTTTTTCTTCGCAAATAGAAAATAAACCGTCAAAAACTGAAACGTGATGACTGATACGATCACGCGCAAACGCTCCCTGCTCGATCAGCACATGATCCAGCGACCTTACCGTGAATTTAGCCGAAAATTCACAATAACAGCGATATAACCCCAGAACGGAGCATCAGATACGAGAAGCAAATAAACGGAGCTTCGTGAAACGGGTACACATACACGGGGGGGAAGGGATGGTCACCGAATAAATAAACTAAACGAAAAACAACAAATACAGAAATTAAGCACTAAATGATAAAGGTTGATGGGTGTAAACACAAGTACCTTTCCTCCGCGTGAGTGTGTGGAGTTCGGCGAGTTGTTGTCTGTTACCGGAGGACTTGTCCGTTGGGCTCGCAGCTGCTCTGTTCCTCTCAAACGCAGCATTGGCGGCGATGGTCGTCGGTGTTTTCCGGTCGGGTTACGTTACAATCACATGACTGTGTAAAAGGGCTTAAAAACAGCGGTTGTAAAACCCACTTCCCTGGGATGCCAAAACAAGCGGTCTTTGGCGCTAAGAGCCGCCAAATGAGTGCACTGGTGAACGTTACGGGTGTCGTTCTCCTCATGTGTTCACGGTGCGGCGGAGATGAATGTTGAGCAATCATTCAGGGGCGACGATCGTTGGTGAACGTTACACATAAACGGATTTTAGTGGAGTTGGATAGCCGTAGGTCACGCTACCCACCCCCACATGAAGATAACGTATCGAGACAGAGACACGCAGAAGGGCTATTTGCATTTCAGTTGCACTTTTACAGCCAAGAGAAATGGGCTCACGAGAAATGCGCGTATTATTTGGAGCACTATCATTTCACACCAACAGGCTGCAATAAACGTAATGAGGCTTCTGATTTGTTTAAATATACATAATCAGTATTATTTTCAACTAAATATATATTTATTCACGTATCCTTTGGGTAAAAACGACATAAATATATTAAAATATTGAATAAATATATATTGAAATAAATGACCAGACGCACAAATAGAACGTTTCTTTATTTAATCATTCATTCACTCATTAATTAGTAAATTAATAAATATGTGACTAAAATTATTTAAAATATTAAATAAATAACAAAATAAACCTAAATAAATAAATATGACTGATTGGGTTATTGGGCGGGGTTATTTATTTCGTTTTTATTTATTTTAATTTCTGCAGGTTAGTTTTTCCACGTGTTTTTTTTTCTGAAGTCTTTAAAAGATACTTGTTTTAAAATCTTTATACAATAAAAAAAAAAATTATAAATATGCTGTTTGTTTATCTTTATATGCCAAATAAAAATATTTCATTTTAGTCCCAGAAAGACTATCCTTGTTTTATGTTGTTCTCACTAATCAATTCATTTATTTTAATGTGAAGAATTAACATGGCCTTTTCCGTGTTCTTTCATTAGATATATTTCAGTGATAGTGATTTAAATGCATCTAGCCTTTAAATAGCTACATGTTGTTGTAAAAGGAATTAAATTTCCCTAAGATCTTTTTTTATGAATCATTACCCTGTGAAAATCATTGCATTGGTTCCATTCTGAATGATTCAAGTGAAGCTGGACATGGTTTTATATATATA
>NW_015650321.1:21293-23726 GCF_001515625.1 Sinocyclocheilus rhinocerous | reverse complement strand
GCGGTGTCCCCACCACTTTTCAAAGCAAAGTTACGCCACTGATTATAAAACTGTTTTACGATAGAAATGTTCAGCGACCGACAGTAAAAGACTATTTAGTGATGCAAACTACTCAACTTTTTATGAATTTTCTCTGTTTCGAATTGAAAATATGCGATCATGATTCATGTAAATCATAAATGAACGTGACAAGAGACGTTTGCGTTTTCGACTATTACAAATGCGAATAAGATGTGCACATTTTAAAATAAAATATTATTTTCAAATAGTGTAAATTGATTTCTATTTCATATGAAGAGTTCAGATGCAAAAGCCTCTAAGTGCCTTTTCTTCTAATGAGCATTTTTATCAGGCTCCTATGCGTAGGTTCAGTAATTTCACTTTAATGGGAATTAATAGTTTATTTTCTTTCCCATTAAAGTAAAATAACTGAACATAAACATAGGAGCCTGAGAAAATAACCATTTTAGAAGAAAATTTTAGATGGCACTTAAAGGCTTTTGCATCTGAACTCTTCATAAATAACTACAAACCTAGACCTTATTTTAGCATTTTTATTTACTTATTTAATTGCTTTATTATTATTATTATTAAGTAGATAGGCTATGATCAATTCACTGTCTGCCGCTGGTCATTACTTAAAAAAAACAACAACTTACATTTAAGGAACAAAAATTGCTCCAAACGGTTTTCTAAATTAACTTTATAAAAAACCGAAACGAAATATAATCATATTTCGTTTCGGTTTTTTATAAAGTTAATTTAGAAAACCGTTTGGAGCAATTTTTGTTCCTTAAATGTAAGTTGTTGTTTTTTTTAAGTAATGACCAGCGGCAGACAGTGAATTGATCATAGCCTATATGTTTGATCACCCTTCTCAAATCATTGCTACTTGACTAAAATAAAATCTATATACTGTATAAAACAGTTCAAGCATATCACAATGTTAGTTTAAATGTTTAACCTAGACAAATGTGCGCTGTTAGACACATATCCAATCTGTGCGGAGAGTGGAAGCTGAAGCTCTGCAGGACATGGAGGAGCCAGCGCGATCACTTGCACTTTTTTCAGTGGAAACAACTTCAAATACGCAGTCATTTTTGCTCATAAAGGTAAGAGTAATACATCATTCTAAACGGTAAAGGGTCTAGTTTTATTTGTGTGCACTCACAATATAAACAAAACGTTGTGCTTTTATAAAATAAAGAAAACAAACGCTTTCTGCCGTCTCGGGCTTGAACAGGAGCGCTTCACAATGATGAACCTAAACTCAACTAATTGCCTCACAGACCAACACGTTCTCACTCCCAACTGGTCACATATGGACGCTTGGTCAGGATCCCTTGGCGTCATTTTTTAATGTGCAGGGACTTCTGACCGGAGCCCGCTGCGTTGAAATTTGACGTTTGAAAATTTGAAATTTGAATACCGCAGCGACTACGATAAATACTAATAAAAAATAATAGGCTACAATAAATTATTTATGGCAGGGCGAGTCAATTGGCACCCCCCAGGTCATATTTACCTAGCTCTCCAACTGATTTTTTTATTTTAAAAATCACTGGCTGTCTGATATCAAAGTGCCGTCTGTGAAACAGCGTTCAGCGGTGACTTTAAGCTCCATGGCGCGAGCAACAGCAGTATGCACTTTTTAGTGTTTCCTAGGTAATGCTGGTATTTTTGTTGGAGGCTTGTTTATGTTGATAAACGTATTTAATGTGCTTTGATTAATGTGTGTTAAACAATGATTAATCAGCGCAAACCTATTAATCAATGATTAAAACGCGAACCTATTATTTATTTATTTATTTATCTATTTATTGATTAAATGATTGATTGATGTTTTTATTTAATTTATTTATTAATAAATCAATTAATCAGTGGAGCTGACATCATTGTAAGGCGCAATCCCAAGGTCCACTTGGTAAGTAGAACAGTTAATTAATACAGATTAGGGCTGAACGATTAATTGCATTTGCGATAATATCGCGATATGAAAAAGTTCGATTTTTCAATTGCAGAGGCTGCGATTAGGCTACACGGTCACGTGACACGCGAGAGTAAAGAGGTGTGTTCGACTTGAAGATCAGATCGGTGTATGACATCAAAGTACGGCGAGCGAGAGAAAGCATAAGGAGACGTCCGCGCTCTCTTATAGCTCTCTCAGTACTTTGATGACACACACCCATCGGTCTAAGCAGCGCTGCTTCAAGTCGAGCGCGGGCCATCAGCAAAAAAAGAAAATAAATAAAACAGTAAACAGCCAAAGGACGTAATTAGAATGGGAGATGGATCGGTTTGTGAAAGCAAAGAGAAAAGCCATAGATGAAGTCGCACAGACCCAGGCAGATGCTGGTCATTCAAATGCTAAATGCAGAAAATATGACAAGGCATATCTTGATCTCGGCTTCACTCACCGTGTCTATACCGGAC
>NW_015650321.1:18379-19342 GCF_001515625.1 Sinocyclocheilus rhinocerous | reverse complement strand
CTCCCTTAAAAGTCATCCTTCCAAAGAAAGGAAGAGTTTAATTGGACCTGTGTTGCAGTCCTCTAGAGGCAGCTGAAGACTTCAGACAAAACATTCAAATTTGCAACCTCCACTGCTGGTCAATATACAGCCCCTTGAACTCCACCATCCACAGTGCAGCCAAGATAATTGATGTCATACAACATGACCACTCTCATTAATTGGTCTGTATATTAATGCAATATTTACTTATGATTTGAGTGAGCTTTGCTCCTGATAATTAGACAATTGAAACGGTCTTGTCATATGTGGTACCAAGTGAACCAGTTGAGGATTCTGTAATCAGGCATCGCGAGGAACTATGTAAACATTGCAGGTGCACAGCCTACAGCTTGAAGAGTGCCAAACCAAATTATGTCAGTCCAGACATTTAAGAAATTGGTTTCCTACTAAATCTGCTCAAACATTTTTAATGTTTACTCTTACCTTGATACTCCATTTAGAGATCTTAAACAATAGACTTTTAAGTTACTTTTAGGACAACTTTTCCTTACACATATCTCCTCCAGAATGCTTCTAACCTGTTTAGAAATTATTCTAATGACCCTTACATTTAGTCAATTTAGCTCTATATAGAACATATTGTACTTTAATGCCAATGGTCAGGAGGAGGTGAGGTGTGTGTGTGTTTTGATCCTGCTGTTCCTTTTAGTGCATCGCCCAGATCAACGACTTCAGGTCCTCGATCAAGCCGATCAGGGGGAATGTAGTGGACAGCACATTCCAGGGCCCAGTTTATGGCGGGGCCCCTCTCTGACCACTATAGTGGACAAAGGTTTGCTACATTTTTATTGGATCTTGGTGGACTAACATAAGCAAAATGTCCAACGCCATCAGATAAAGATGCCAGGACAACAGCCAGACACCTCTTAGAGGTCAAGAAGAAGACCTTTGGTACAAAGCCCGGGAAGGACAGGACTTCCT
>NW_015650321.1:16458-18312 GCF_001515625.1 Sinocyclocheilus rhinocerous | reverse complement strand
CGTCCAACGCCATCAGATAAAGATGCCAGGACAACAGCCAGACACCTCTTAGAGGTCAAGAAGAAGACCTTTGGTACAAAGCCCGGGAAGGACAGGACTTCCTATTGGTCAAAATGCAGTTTCTGCCCTTCACCCACCAACAGACTGATTCCTCAAGATTTGGACTGTGATCGCCATAAAAATTCCTTAGGACCTCTGGACGCAACAGCAGTGGGTGAAACAAAGAGAGATCACAGAGTTCCATCCAAATCCATTCATAACTATGTTCTCCTTAAACTGATGCAAAACTACAACACACAAATCTTATACTTGTTCAGAGAAATAAGTATTCTCAGTGACAGCGACGTGTAGTGCAACATCTTACACAAACTCAGCTGTTAATGGACAAATGAATGCATGCATGCATGAAAGTTCAATCTTTTTCCATCCTGTTTGGGCTTAATGTGTTCGCAACATTGCCAAATGTATTCTGGTTGTGGTTTGGTAAGTGAATAATGCATTGATAAAGCTTTATTGACACTTTTCTAAATGTGTGTTTGTAAATAAGTTCCACAGGAGAAAGGAAGGGTGGGCCACACCGTGTCCCCCCACTCTGATGGAAACAGACAATCATAGCCTGGAAAGACGCGCCAGATTGCAATCTCCTCCTCATCAGAAAGAGAAAAAGGTACCTTCCCAAAAGACACTCCTTGTACTGAGTCTCAGTCCCGTGAGGGAAGAGGAAATAACAGCTACACTATTCTGAGTCTGAGTCCCGAAAGGGAGAGACACTAACAGAAACACTGAAGTTCTGAGTCTCCAGCGCGTCCAGTGAGACAATAGCAGATCAACCTATGTTCTGAGTCTCCGGCCTGTTACAGGGAAGGCAGCAACAGAAACAACTGTTCTGAGTCCCCTGTCTGCCAGGGTGAGACAATAGCAGATCAACCTCCTTTCTGAGTTTGAGTCCTGTCAAGGAAAGGACTGCAACAGATCACCCACGTTCTGAGCCTCGGGCCCGTGAGGGAAGAGGCAATAACACATACCAAGTCCTGAGTCTCCAGCTTCGAGGCAGCAAAAGATACGACCACGTTCTGAGCCTCCAGCCTGCGAGGAAAGAGATAATCTACGTTCAGACTTCATTCAGAGTCTTCGTCCAGCGAGACAACAACAGATGCAGCACGTCCTGAGTCTCCATCCTAGAGAGACAAAGCGGATCGACCAAGTTCTGAGTCTCTAGCCCAGAGAGGCAGAAGACACACAGACATCTGCAACAAGGTTAAGCTCCGGCGAGCAAACCTTCACTCCAAGTTACCTTTGCTTGCGTGTTCCAGGCTAAGGACCTTCTGCACCTACTCCAGGGCCACATCTGTGTGTTCCAGATTTTAGGACCTTTTGGTGCTCCAGGAGATCAGCATCCTCCAGCGCTTTGTGTTTAAGGCTGTCGAAACGGATTCCTGCCCCTTTCCCCACTGCATTGCTACCAGCACGACCAGTGGATGACGTCACCGCCACCGGACTGCTCACTCGACCACAGAGAACGTAAATATCACTTATCCAAACCTCTTCCAGAGACCTTGGCATTGTTAGATATTATCAGTATTGATTGACAGATATGATTATCAGTATTGATTGACAGATATGATTTTTCTAATTTACATTAGATATTTACATTATAGCTGATTAGTCAAGTCAAGTCAAGTCACCTTTATTTATATAGCGCTTTTAACAATACAGATTGTGTCAAAGCAATTGTACAACATTAATTAGGAAAATAGTGTGTCAATAATGCAAAGTGACAATAGTAAACACTAATTTTTCAGTTAAAGGCAGTTCATCATTGAATTCAGTGATGTCATCATCCAGCTAAGTTCA
>NW_015650321.1:8738-16101 GCF_001515625.1 Sinocyclocheilus rhinocerous | reverse complement strand
TTTTTTACCAATTATCCAAATAATGTTTAATCCTAGAAAGCTATTATTATCAGAACACTTGAGCATAACATAGCGGTTAGCAGATCTCCTATAGAGAGATAGCCCTAATAGAGAGATTAACAGCTTATGCTATTCTGTGTCAGCTGCGTCACGCAGATACATTGTTTTTGTTCAAATCAGTGCGTAAACAACATAGTATCTGCCTATCCACTGACACAGAATAGCATATGCTGTTTGTGTTCAGTGGATACTCTCCAAAATGGTGGTTGTGGAGGAGACAAATTGTTGAATAAAGACATTATTTTTGTTTTCTTTGCGTACATAACGTATTCTCGTAGCTTCGTAAAATTACGGTTGAACCCCTGATGTCACATGGATAAATATCTTAATTTGTGTTCCGAAGATGAACAGAGGTCTTACGGGTTTAGAACGACATGAGGGTGAGTGAATGACACGTGAGGGTGAATTAATGACAGAATTTTCATTTTTGGGTGAACTAACCCTTTAAATATAAAATAATAATAATAATAAATTGTTATTATATTAATGCTAAATGTGGATGAAGAAAAGTCATCACAAACTTTGAACTTTGTTATTACGCTGTCCTGCCATTCAAATAAACCAGATAAAAATATTTCAATCATGACAACTCTCGGAACATTTTAGCATGGTGATGGATATGACAATGTTAATGTATTTGGTCTTGGCGGAACAGATCTGCTATGCTGCTGCTGAATTTCTGCTGCTGTTGGTTATTGCTGTGGTTGTAGATTATTGCTGCTGCTGCAAGCAAGTACAGGAACTTGCTACTGCCAATGCATATGGCGATACGGTGCCGTGAGTATTTAAGACATACTGCTGCTGTACAAATAGCATATAAAATAACCCCCCAACAAAGCTGGAAGAAACAACAAAACAATTAAATATGTATGCTGCTGCTATATAATAATATGCTTAAAATCATCCCTATAAGGCAGAAGGAATATAAAAGATAAAACCCCCCAGAACAAGCAGATCTATTGCCAAGACATATGTACTGCTGCTGCTCCGGAGAGCCGTGAGACCGCATGTTTGCCATCTATGTGAGCCTGGGCCGGCTTTGCCGAATGGCTTAACGCTAGTGAACTATTGCTGTGTGTACCTGATCGGTTGACCAGATAGCTTAAACTAGTGACCTGAGTTAAATGTGTTTCTGGGCTAATGGAGCCCAGATAAATTAACTAGTGGCTTAACAATGTGAACCTGGGTGCTGTACCCTTAGGTTCATTTAACTAATGACCTAAATAACTGTGTGTGTCTGAGCCAATAACTGAAACTTACCTAGGTAGAAACGCGCACTGTGTATCATTAACAAACAGGAATCACACTGTAGGCTGATAGAAGAAGTAACCCCCAGCAACCACCTGGCTCAGGCTCGGGCGGCCTGAGCAAATAGTTTTAAATTTGTCATTCATTCTGTACCTTTAAAAGTTATCTTTTTTTTTTCATTAACGTTCATCAACGTTATTGCAGTGGAAATACTTACCTATGACTTATTAATAAGCTAACAAAATATTTGGCGAAAGAATAAATCACTGTACACCCTGTAGTTGTGGTGTCATATGCCCAGGACTAATTCTGCCTCAGAAGCAGCTGCTCATTTATTTTGATAATTTAAACTATTTATATTGCATATTAAGAACAATAATGTTTGCATTGTATGAACACATCATTGTTAATGCATGGCTCGTTCCAAGATGGCCTTGAGCAAGACACTACAGTGGCTTTATTTAAATGCAGTTGTCTTCACATCAATTGTGTCTAAATTCAAATTTGCAACATAGAAATGATGTGCATGCTGCTGCTGAGAAAAATCTTGATGACTGAATGCCTATGCAAGCTGCTGCTACTGCACAAGAGACTGAACTGCTGAGAGCTCCATTAATTAGACATACGAGTAGCTAGGCGAATGCCTATTTTACTGTAACCCCCAGCAATCACCTGACTCAGGCTCGGGCGGCCTGAGCAAATAGTTTTAAATTTGTCATTCATTCTGTACCTTTAAAAGTTATCTTTTTTTTTTCATTAACGTTCATCAACGTTATTGCAGTGGAAATACTTACCTATGACTTATTAATAAGCTAACAAAATATTTGGCGAAAGAATAAATCACTGTACACCCTGTAGTTGTGGTGTCATATGCCCAGGACTAATTCTGCCTCAGAAGCAGCTGCTCATTTATTTTGATAATTTAAACTATTTATATTGCATATTAAGAACAATAATGTTTGCATTGTATGAACACATCATTGCTAAATGCGTGTCTCGTTCCAAGATGGCCTTGAGCAAGACACTACAGTGGCTTTATTTAAATGCAGTTGTCTTCACATCAATTGTGTCTAAATTCAAATTTGCAACATAGAAATGATGTGCATGCTGCTGCTGAGAAAAATCTTGATGACTGAATGCCTATGCAAGCTGCTGCTACTGCACAAGAGACTGAACTGCTGAGAGCTCTATTAATTAGGCATACGAGTAGCTAGGCGAATGCCTGTTTTATTCTAACATGGTGTCTATGCCAGACACGAGCGGCACACTATGACCAAATCAATAGACCCGTAACGATAGGTAAAGAGGTCTGCAATGTATGCAGTGCGATACGGCCAACACAACAAAACTTCTGCTACTGCTGTGTTACAAACCCCTGTTAAGTTTAGCCAGAAAAGGGGATGCAGCATAAAGAGGACACGTGAATCCAAATGCCAGGCGAAAAGATTTATTTAAATAACAAAACATAACACAAATGGAAAACACATATCTAAACGAAGAAAATGGAAAACACAAATGAACATAGAATAACTAGCAAAGGATAATATACTTCCCCAAACCACGGAGCAACTCCAAAGTATAAAGTCAACAAAAGAAAAACAAACCCAAAATTTAAGAATTAAGAAAAAGGGTAATAAAGCTTGTTTGCTAGTGGATCTCCTTCCCTTCCATGCTCCGCTTCAGCATCCTTTATATAGCTAGTAATCACTCATTCCATGAGACACAGGTGCACCTGGGCACTCAAAGAGTAAGATTAGGGGAGACATGACGTCACATGAAGGAAGATACACTCAAGGCCTAGGCTGTAACACTCCCCCACCAAAAAGAAGAACCTAGTCTCCGTTTTACAGAAGAGACAGGTTCTAGGTGAAGCTAACAAGTGAAAGCAAACAAGAAAAATAAATAAATAAAATGATATACATACATATAGATACAAACCCAGTTAAACTTAATTGAAAACAAACAATTACCTAGCCCGAGAAAGGGCATTTGCCACGACGTTGTCAGTTCCTTTCTTATGGCGTATATCAAGGTTGTAACGCTGAGCCATTAAAGCCCAACACATTAGACGTTGACTGTGGTTGTACATTTTATTTTTTTTAAAACAGCGGGTTGTGGTCCGTGTACATGACGATGGGAGTAGAACTATATCCAACGTACACATCAAAGTGCTGAAGATACACTCAAGGCCTAGGCTGTAACACTCCCCCACCAAAAAGAAGAACCTAGTCTCCGTTTTACAGAAGAGACAGGTTCTAGGTGAAGCTAACAAGTGAAAGCAAACAAGAAAAATAAATAAATAAAATGATATACATACATATAGATACAAACCCAGTTAAACTTAATTGAAAACAAACAATTACCTAGCCCGAGAAAGGGCATTTGCCACGACGTTGTCAGTTCCTTTCTTATGGCGTATATCAAGGTTGTAACGCTGAGCCATTAAAGCCCAACGCATTAGACGTTGGTTGTTGTACATTTTATTTTAAAAAAAGCAATGGGTTGTGGTCCGTGTAGACGACGATGGGAGTAGAACTATATCCAACGTACACATCAAAGTGCTGCAAAGCAAGCAACAGAGCCAGAGTCTCCTTTTCAGTAGTGGAATAATTCAATTGGTGACGATTAAATTTAGCAGAAAAATAGGACACTGGATGGGATATGCCATCAAGACCATCCTGAAGCAGGACAGCTCCAACTCTGATCGCGCTGGCGTCCACCTCGAGCTTGAACGAGCAAGCTAAGTCAGGAGCAGACAATACTGGAGCACTGGAAAGGAGAGACTTGGCACACAAAAATGCATTTTGACATTCATCAGTCCACTTAAACACAACTTTAGGACTGCACATTTTAGTTAAAGGGGCAACCACAGTCGAGAAATGTTTACAGAAACATTTGTAATAGCCAGCCATCCCCAAAGTTGCAGGTACAGGGTATGCAAGAATAGCGGTCACTTTTGCGTCCACAGGACATACTTGACCGTTCCCGACCGGTTTTCCTAGATACGTGACGGAAGCTTTTGCAAAGTCGCATTTTTTCAAGTTTAATGTTAAGGATGCGGCTGCTAATCGACTAAAAAGATTGTGCAACGTGGAAATGTGATCAGACCACGCAGAAGAATAAATGACTACGTCATCCAAATAGATCAGTCCAAACGCCATTAGAGTATACTGGAGGAAAGAATCGGGCGTCACAAATGCAGAAACTTCAGAAGCACGTTCAGTCAATGGCACTTGCCAATAGCCTTTTAAAAGGTCTAATTTAGTAATGTATTGAGCCGTGCCGAGGTTATCAATACAATCTTCTATACGCGGCAGTGGAAATGCATCTGGTAACAGAATTCACTTTTCGGAAATCAGTGCAAAAAAGAAAAAAAGGACCCATCAGCTTTAGGCACCAAAACACACGGTGAACTCCAAGGGCTATTACTCTTTTTAGCAAACCCATTCTGGACTAGATATTCCACTTCATGCTTCATGATCTCCCTCTTACCGGCTGGACAGCGATACGCATGCTGTTTTATTGGAACCACGTTACCTACCTCAATGTCATGCTGGATGACAGAGGTACCAGACGGAACATCACTAAACAAGTCAGGGAAACTTTCAACCAACTCAATTATATCCTGCTGCTGATCACTGGATAAATGAGATAGGTGAGAAGGGAACACTTTTAAGACTTCAGAATTTTTTTAACAGCCACCATTTAATAACTCCGTGGACATGTTCAACCCATCATCACCCTCGTCAATCACCAGGATACGAGACAGCATAGATACTTGCTCTGCCTTTTGCACCTGTAACTTTCCCTCAGGAAAATTCATTTCCTTTTCAGTTTCAGCAGTACGGCATAGATATGGTTTTAACATATTCACATGACACAAGCGCGTCTTCCGTCGGCGTTCTGGAGTATGAATTACGTAATCAGTATCACTCACTTTACTTTTGATCACATAAGGGCCTGTAAAACGTGCAGCCAATGCAGAACCAGGCGAAGGAAACAACACCAACACTTTCTCTCCCTGCATAAAATTTTGTGCCACAGCTCACTTGTTGAAGCAATGCTTCATTTTCTTTTGTGACAAGGAGAGCGCCTCTTTTACAACCGCTAGGGGTTGCACCGACTAATCAACTAGTCGACTTCAGTGCTCTGCCAGTCTGTCACAGCTCCAGACTTATTTGTTCATTAATGACGTCATCAGCGACTAGTCGACTTCGACTCGACTTTCATCACATAAAAGTCGACTTCAAAAAATCAGAAGTCGTTCAACCCCTAACAACCGCACAGGCATTTCGTAAATGCTCACGGGTACGAGAGAAGAAATCAAGCACGTTAGTTTTCTCAGATGAACCTCTAACAAAAAACTCGTCTTTTAGGGTCTTTAATGGACCCCGTACGTTATGCCCAAAAACCAGTTCGGATGGACTAAAACCAAGTGATTCCTGCCGTGCTTCACGAAGGGCAAATAAAACCAAAGGAACATAGAATAACTAGCAAAGGATAATATACGTACTTCCCCAAACCACGGAGCAACTCCAAAGTATAAAGTCAACAAGAGAAAAACAAACCCAAAATTTAAGAATTAAGAAAAAGGGTAATAAAGCGCTGCTATTGATAATATTCACTAACATTTCAATACTGAGTTGAAGTACATGCTGTTGCTGTTAATGATATTCACAATGTTGTAGTAGGAATTTATTGTGCTGTTGCGGTTGTAATATTTAATCCGAATTTGCGAAGCATAATCTACTGCTGCTGCATGAAGCCTGCTGTAAGCTCTGTTGAATAGCAAAGTAATAAATACCTATTGCACTTTAAAGAGTTAATTTACCCTCCATGAGTTATCACTAAAATTTTATGCAACTAAAGCGCTTTCTGGTGCCACTGCTATATTAGACATAATAATGACTTGCTATGCATGCTGCTGCTAATATTATTTCTAACCTTGCATCTGAATTTGCTATGCATGCTATAAAATTAGCTTACACTGCGATCTGAATAACTATGCATACTGCTGCACAAACGTACTTAGAATTGCTACTGCCCCTTTATTAAATAACCAAACAACCAAATAATGCCTATTTCGCTTTGAAGAGTTCTATAAACCCTGTTGAACTGAATATCAAAGTAATATAATGCCTATTTCACCTACAAAGTTCACTACCATCCAAGCGTTATCTTATCACTGAAATTTCATGCAACTAAATGTACTTTATGCTGCCACTGCTATATTAGCAACAATGATAATTGGATTGCCATGCAGAATGCTGCTAATATTTCTAACATTGCATCTGAATATTGCCATGCATGCTGCTGCTATTAAAATTCACTAAACTAGTGAGCTGAATAGCTATGCAATGCATAATGCTGCAATAGCTGCACAAAAGTACTTAGAATGGCTATAAACGTCTTTATTAACAAGCAAACGCAATTATACTGTATAATGCCTATTTTGCTTTGAAGGGTTCACAAAATCTACTGTAAGCCCTGTTAAAGAAGCAAAGCAAAGCAATTGTAAGTCGCTTTGGATAAAAGTGTCTGCAAAATTAATAAATAAGAATGTAAATGTAAACTACAGTCTACCTACTGCTGCCGCTACTAAATGCATAATTTGATTTGCTATGCATACTGCTATCAATAATTTGCTAACGCAATCTGAAATTCTATGGATACTGCTGCTACACTCCGTGAAAGTACTAGAATTGCTGTAGCTCATCCATGCATTATCGCTGAAATTTCATGCAACTAAAGTACTTTCTGCTGCCCTTGCTATATTAACAATAATAATTGGTTGATATGCAGACTGCTGCTAATATTATTTCTAACATGCATCTGAATTTGCTATGCCATTCTGCTGCTATTAAATTCAGAAATTGCGATCTGAATAGCTATGCATGCTGCTGCTACAGCTGCACGAAAGTACTTAGAATTACTATAAGCGTCTTTATTAAACAATGAAACGCAAACAAATAATGCCTATTTTGCTTTGAAGAGTTCACAAAATCTACTGTAAGCCCTGTTAAAGAAGCAAAGAAATAAAATGCCTATTTCACTT
>NW_015650321.1:3978-8467 GCF_001515625.1 Sinocyclocheilus rhinocerous | reverse complement strand
CATACTGCAATTAACAATTCGCTAATAACGTGATCTGAATTCTATGATACTGCTGCTACACTCCATGAAAGTACTATAATTGCTGTAAGCCCAACTGAATACACAAATAGTAAATTCCAGTTTAAGATCCTACTTTTAGCTACATGTACATGGGCTACTGATTGGAAATGATTTATTAGTATCTTTATATTTTAAACGAATTCATGATTAATTATCTTTAACTATCACTAAACATGACTTTTATAATAAACTCTTCGCTATCGCTGAACCAAGGTAACGAGTGAAATAGAGATGTGGCCCCTTTAAGGATGACCGCTCCCTCTTCTGACTAAGTGCATTGCAATGAGGCACGAGTACATGTATGAGCAGGTATATTATTTTCTGTTGCTCATTAAAATAGGTAAGGCTGTTGACAGTATGACGTTTATGAAAGGCAGTTATGTCTCATTTAGAAGGCTGCGCCCTACGGAGGTCGAATCCTCTGGAGGTCGCATCCTCTGTAGGATGCATTATAAGAAGTGTCCTCAACCTAGAATTAAACGAGACGGCCTTCATAGGACAGGCGGAAAAGGAAACAGGAAGTATCACGTTGCTATGCCAACACATTTAGTCGCATTCGAAGGTCGCATTCGGAGTGTCCTACTTGCTTTTCTGAAATGAGACAGCCATGACGTATGCAGCCTTCGAATGCGCCCTCAGACAGCTCTTTATAACATCACAAAATATCAGGGAGTGAGATTTATTTGATTGTGATGCGAATGAGGGCCCATCAGAAATGTAAGCCCCTGTAAGCTGTACTGTAAGCCCCATCAGAAATGGGTTGCGGTGCATGAGGACGGGACTAATGACAGATCATTACAGGGTAAGTAGTGTAGCCTATCTGTGCTACCCACTCAGTGCTACCTCCGGTAGTCTGTCTGTTTATTAGTCATCTTCAGATCAGTTTTTTATTTTTATTTATTAGAGGTACAGAACGCCACACAGCAACTTTTCGGCATTGCAAAAATCGAAATCGAAATCATCACAAAAAGTAAAGATCAAGAGCCTAGCAAGGCCTCGCGCATTAATTCGAATGGTTTGTTTTCCCCCACGGCATAAACGGTTATGACGTTTTTGTGGGCGTTCCTAGCAGGTTGTTAAGTGGTGACGTAAGAAGCGCTGTTTCCGGGTCCAAGCCTCAACTCGCTTCACTTGAGAATACTACCTCAGCAGCCGTTTATGAGCACTGTTTATTCATATTAAACATTTAAGCTAAACGTTTTCAAACTTACGGTCTACACTACAGTCTTCATGCTCACAGCGTCCCAAACACAAATCATTTTTATATTTATTTATTTATATTTATATTTTCATTGTCTGGCTATCTGGGATTTCGGTATGGAGTTAAAGGTTAGGATTATATTTTTTTGGTAGTATTATATCACATTGTGAGTGTATATTAGCACCTTTTGTTGTTTTCTCGTGGTATCTGATAGAGCTTTTGGACACGGAAGCGGTGACACGTGACGTCAGACTTAATAAGGGTTCACCTTGACTTAAAACTGTGAACAACTGAAACACCAACTGCAAACCAACCCCACTAGTGATGTCCATCTGAAGCGATCCATTCGCGGTTAATGTAGAAAGGAATGCCCACAGAAGATATTAAAAGCATTGGAGATTTCGGGCAAATAAGGTAATCCCCAATTCACTTTACGGTTCTGAAAATCCGCGACGCTTGACGTTGTATTCTCACATACATGGACTAGGAAAACTGCTTGCTGCTGCTGCTAATGCCACTGCTGTTATATGAACAATAAATGCTTAGTAATTACTCCTCATGCGAATAACCTGCACGTAGTTTTACACTTGTATGAGTGCATTGCAATCACGAGTACATGTATGAGTGGGTATGTTATTTTCTGTTGCTCATTAAAATAGTTAAGGCTGTTGACAGTATGACGTTTATGAAAGACAGTTATACAGGTTCACCTTGACTTAAAACTGTGAACAACTGTGAAATGCCAACTGCAAACCAACCCCATGTGCATCTGAAGCGATCCGTTGGCAGTTAATGTAGAAAGGAATGTCCACAGAAGATATTAAAAGCATTGGAGATTTCGGGCAAATAAGGTAATCCCCAATTCACTTTACAGTTCTAAAAATCCGGGACAAATCAGCTTGTGCAAAGTCGTTTAACTCTCTGAATATCATCAGTTAACCCCGTCAGCATGCGCCATCTAGAGTTTCACGACTGAACTATATATATATTTTTTTTAAATATTTCTTTATATTTCACTCATTTTCTGCAGTGTTTTAGCAAATGTATCAGCAGCTCTTGTACTTTTTTAGCGGGAGAGAGAAGCAAGGCGCACAGAACGGAAAGGGCTTGAATGAAGTGCATTTGGCTCTAGATAAAAATATTAGAGTATCCTGAATGCTGAAAGATTGTTACCATAAACGACTCTGATTGCTTGTGGTGTGTACAGCTCTGTTCTTTTGACACGCTGCTCAATTAAAACTGTAGAAAGATAAGGTAAGATGATGTCATTATGGCTCACGGTCCAGGTGGAACCAAGCGGTCCACTGTTTGAGGCCTGGCTAGATTTTTTCCTACCATCCAATTTGGAACCCGAGATGAAGGGAGTTCTGCTCCTCTTGGAGCCGCTGCAGTCCCTTACCCTGCATCGGAAACCCCCTTAACCTCTAACATGATAGTATGACAAAGATATCACTTTTCTCAGTGCACATTAAAACTTTTTACTATGAGATTGAGCTGAAGAATAAAACTCTCCCCTTCTCCTCGGCTGCTGCCAGAGTGGTGGTGAGGCCTGGGCACCTGCATTTGGGCTCAGACAATCCTAATTACACCACTGCTCAAGAGGTTTCACCACACATTCCAATCTAATGAAAACAAACACAATCATTTTAAACCAGTCTTTATTCACCATGGACTAAACAAGCAAACTGACCTACACAAAAGTAGACAATGCTGATTAAGCGTTTATACAAAAGACATTAAAAGCTGTGAAAAGTTCATCTTTGGGCTTTTAAAATACATTGAGCAATGTGAAAACTTTTAAAGATCTATTTGTTAAAATGAGATAATGAGAAAAGGTTGCCATTCCAATTTGTATGGTAACTGTAATTTCCAAATTAGATACCTGAAAATTTGTTACCCAAATCTTTCTGTTTTCCTCTCTTCCAGTTTAGTCACTGACCTTTAGTCTAATTGCTTTTTAATGAATCATTAACTATGTATGAATAAACAATAGCTACCATAAAGGTATATTTTCTCATGAAAGGCATTTCAGAATACTTTTGTCAGAAACATCTGCACAAACAACAGTAATACAAGAAAAAAACAATACAATTGCTTCCAGAAATTTAACTAGAACTGGTTAAATGCAGTTATCATCACAGTCATAGGACACATTTCATAATGGCAATTATATTGATTGTCAATCATTTTAACTCACAATTACTTTCGTTTGAAAACCTTACATTAAATCAAACAACAAACACTTATGTACACTCACCTATGGATTCAATCCAAAGCCTTTACGCCATTAAGTAATTTAATATTTACAAAAACATTAGCAATAAAAAGCTCTTACAATTATTTCCTCAGTGCAGGAACTATTTGTGAACTCTCATGAACTCTCTTCATGAACTCTCACCTACATATTTAAGCTTGACAGGCTCTGGCTTTTGTATGCCAGCTACTGGCTAAATGTATGTACACAGTAGCATTTGCCCTTGAAACAAAGTGTGGGCAGAATGACAGTACAGCATTAATACCCTTTTTTAAACAATTCAACAATTGCATCACCACTGAATGTCAGCTAAATCCAGTGGATCTCAATTCCTGTCCCGGGGACCCATCACAGCACTGCACATTTTGGATGTCTCTCTTAATCACAAGCAGGGGCGGACTTACCCATTAGGCAAAGGTAGGCGACCGCCTTGGGCCCCCAAAAGCCAAGGGCCCCCTAAAATGCTTTTCATATAGGATATGCGCGTTAAGCGCGGACACGCGAACGTTTGCTGTTTACGGTGTTTATTACCACGACAACCGTCCGAGTCTAGCGTTTGTTTTCTTTATTTTATAAAAGCACAACGTTTTGTTGATATTGTGAGTGCACACGAATAAAACTAGACCCTTTACAGTTTAGAATGATGTATTACTCTTACCTTTATGAGCAAGCAAAAATGAATATTTTAAATTGTTTCCACTGTTAGAAAAAAATGCAAGTGATCGCGCTGGCGCCTCAGTGTCCTGCAGAGCGCGCTTCAGCTTCCACTCCTCCGCACAAACTATTGGCTATGCGTCTAACAGCGCACCTTTATCTAGGCTAAACATTTAAACTAACATTGTGATAAACTTGAACTGTTTTATATATAGATTTTATTTTAGACAAGTCCTGATGATTTGAGAAGGCTAAATTGATCAAACATAGGCTATAGGCTATGATCAATTCACTGTCTGCCGCTGGCCTTTACTTAAAAA
>NW_015650321.1:1467-3611 GCF_001515625.1 Sinocyclocheilus rhinocerous | reverse complement strand
TAACAGCGCACATTTATATAGGTTAAACATTTAAACTAACATTGTGATATGCTTGAACTGTTTTATATCTATAGATTTTATTTTAGACAAGTCCTGATGATTTGAGAAGGCTAAATTGATCAAACATAGGCTATAGGCTATGATCAATTCACTGTCTGCCGCTGACCTTTACTTAAAAAAACAAAAAAACTTACATATTAACGAACAAAAATACTCCGAATGTTTTTCTAAATTTACTTTATTAAAAAAACGAAACGAAATATAATAACTTTTCCATTACATACAAAACTGAACTATTTTAATAGCTGAAACAGTAGTATAAGCTTTTTTGGGGGAAAAGGGGAAAAAAGACGGGCTAGATTTGAGACCCGTGCAGGGCTTTAATCCACTTCATCCAACACTGTTTTGTTCTCATCTGTGAGCATGCTCTTGATATATGTATTTTAGGTGTGTAAATGTATAATTGCCTTTTCATTATTTTTTCAGTTTTATTTAAATTTGTAGTTAAAACAACTAAAAATAAATGTATTTTAAAGTTTAGAATTAGACAGCACACAGGCTTACACTGAAAACAACAAAATGGAACCTCAAGGTTGATCTAGGAAAATGTGTGCAAATGTATAGGGCCCCATTACTATATTTTGCCTGGGGCCCCCAATTCACTAAATCCGCCCCTGATCACAAGTGATCCAATTCATCAGCTTGTTAGCAGGGAGTGCCATGAACTGAAAGATAATGAAAGTTAAGGGAGAAACAAAATGTGCAGTTGTGTGACTCGCCAGGATGGAAATTGAGAATCACTGACTAGACTGACTAGGCTCTTTTGTCATAATGGGTGTTTAATACATGAGAGTGTTTTAGTGCTACATAAAAAAATTAAAAAAGTTATAGGGTTTCAAAAATAAAGCAAAAATTGCAAATAATATTTGATGATTATATGTTATCTTTCAGGATTTGTGAATTGAGGTGATGTGGTCCTTTAATCTGAAATGTTCAGTGTTTTGAACATGACTGATGAATTAACATTATCTGACATGTTTGATTTGTGATTTTATTTTTACATTTTTTATAATTAATTTCTTTATCAGAGCCATGCCTTTGTCCTTTTGACTAAATTGTTTACTTGTGTTTATTTCCTATTGTACAAACTTTTTATACCTTTGTATTGACTATTATTGTTAGATATTGTTGTTTAATAAATAATATTTTATATAAATAATAGTAGCATTTAATGGTAGTATTAGGTATTGAGAAACAAGCTGTGTTAGTGATGGTGATTTTAACTTAAGTGCACATTGTTATGCCATTAGATGGAGTCTTTATCTTTATTAGTGAGTCAGTAGTAAATATTTTTATACTGAAAGTAACTTAAAACAAGGAAATAGATTTTTTTAGTACTTTAAAGGGGTCATATGATGTTGCTAAAAAGAACATTATTTTGTGTATTTGGTGTAATGAAATGTGTTTATGCGGTTCAAGGTTCAAAAAACACATTATTTTCCACATAGTGTACATTATTGTTTCTCCTCTATGCCCCGCCTTTCTGAAACGTGTCGATTTTTACAAAGCTCATCGGTCTGAAAAGCGAGGTGTGCTCTGATTGGCCAGCTATCCAGTGCGTTGTGATTGGCCGAATACCTCAAGCGTGTGATGGAAACGTTACGCCCCTTAACATACTGTGATGCCCTGTACACCTGTGATGCCCGGAGCGACGAGACAAAAACATTAAAACCCATTATAAACGAGGCATTTGTTGCATCCAATGGGGACATAATTACGGATTATAATGACGCATCGCGCCGCGTAAACATAAAACCATGTCAGCATTTGTGATCGGAGAAATTACAAACAACAAGCGCTACTCTACACTGCCCAAAACTCGCGTTTGAATCATCAGTGGCAAATCCTTAAAATGAAAACGTACTTACAGTCTGTGAGTCAGAACAACCGGCATTGTAGTCTACTCTACCAGGATCAGGAAACAGTCCTCCATAAAATGCGCTGCACACATCTGAATATTTGGGTTGAACTGTTCTGGAACAGTGTTGTAAATACAACTTAACCACTGATTTCTAGTCGTGTCCTCTTTTGGAAGGCCAAACAAAGTAGTTTCACACGGCGGGCTAGAGTGAGCGGAGGCCAGC
>NW_015650321.1:1103-1435 GCF_001515625.1 Sinocyclocheilus rhinocerous | reverse complement strand
TCAGCTGAGGCTACACAGTTTTTAAAACAACAAATTGTTTAAAATGTTTAAATGTTGAGTGTGCAGATTAAAGACATTAAAACATTTTAAACAATTTATTGTTTTAAAAACTGTGTAGCCTCAGCTGATAGGGCCGAGTGTTACATATTGGTGGTCCATACGGGGATTGCTACTTAATTGTTTTGTTGGGTGATAGAAAAGACTATGGCGTATAAAAAAACAAAATGCTTTTACTAACACTGCTCCTTATACTAAATACCTGTATCCAGGGCCGTCGCAAGGGGGGTGCGAGGCCCAGTGTGAAGTTGACCTTCAAGGCCCTCTGCAATTTG
>NW_015650321.1:0-952 GCF_001515625.1 Sinocyclocheilus rhinocerous | reverse complement strand
CACAAGCTCATAAGAATTGTAAGATCTACTGCATCACCAGGTGTACGGCTGTACACACTGTGCGTACCATGAGTGCTCAGACTGACCTGCAGGGTTGGTTAATCGGGAGCGCCGGGACAATTCCCAGTGGGCTGGTCTGTTTTTTGACTGCGAGGGCTGGTATTGCCATGCCACTGCTATGGGGTTGAAATATGGATGCCCCCGTATTTAAGGCATCAAAGAAGCGTCCCGTATGAAAGTTATAATACCGTTTTTCCCGTATTCGCAGGCATACGCCATATGACCACCAGACCATATGAATAACAAATTCTCAATTGATAATTAATCATTATTTTTGTGCAAAATATTGTTTTATTTGTGAACGTAGCCTTTTAATGAAGGCTTTAAGACCAAGCGGAATCCTCTGCCGGGACTCGCGCTTACATCTGCGATTTGATTTTGGCAAATCAGTTTGGGCTAGTGATGGAAATTTTTATTCTTTCAAGAAATTCGTTCATTTTCAGTTCGTTCACTAAAATGATTCGTTCAGATTCGTTCACTGATTCGTTCAGTGACCATTTCTTCATATTACATAAATACGCCAGCAGGTGGCGAAAAAGAGTGTCTTATGTGTTGTGTCTTAAGTCAACGAACGTATTCACTTGTTACAAAAACTGATTTGGCTTTATTAAAATTTGTGCATAATCTACTCATTAAATAAATAAAGTCTAAATAAGTTGTTCAGATGACCAAAGCACAAGGTTTTCTTGCATAATTAACATTTTAATTGTTTGGTCAGACAATTACACATTCATAAATCGGGGATTAAACGTGGAGTTATGTTCTGTATGCTAAATATGAATATATAAACAAGCGTATGTGCACAGTACCTATAACTGAGCTTTGCATCTGCTGATTGCTGATCGATATTGACATGCTAAATGGCCGACTGACCAGGTACACTCTCATTCAT
>NW_015650320.1:443705-454263 GCF_001515625.1 Sinocyclocheilus rhinocerous | reverse complement strand
TCAGTTCTGCATTGTGTTTGCCATCTCAGATTGAGTTTTAATTGGGAAGGCATTCTCTAATCATTTCTGAATGACACACAGTTGGTTTGATTGACTGTTTGGTTTCGACATCAGAAATTCAGCTGTGAGTGTGAACACAACACTTGTGGTGAGAGCTGTGACCGCTGTTGCCCTGGTTACAACCAGAAACCCTGGATGGCGGGAACCTTCCTCACACGCCACGTCTGTGAAAGTAAGAGGCCTCAACAGTTTCCCACAGAGCTGAGCATGCTGCTTTATTGACCATTTTTGTCTTATTTTAGGTGTGGTCTATAAACATTAGGAACATCAGTTCATGTTATATGACATCTGAGTGACTATATTCATATCATAGTCACACTATGTAAAAGTTAATACATCTTAATATGAATTATGCAACAGTTAGTTTGGGTCCTTCAATCTGACTGGTTGATTAGCATTTCAAGATTAGTTGACGTAACCTGGACTCTCCACTGTTTGAATCACTTCACTTGTCTGTGTAAATTCTTCATCAAATGTAGTACCTATTCAGACAATATGCGATTTCAGACACACTGAGTGTCTTTATAAACAAGTCATTGAATTATTCACTCAACCGATTTGTTAAAAAACATTACTTTTTTCAGGAATTAACCAGATGACTGTCTTCATGAGTGAGTCACTGAATCGTTTGTTAAATGAGTTCAAATGAATCAAAAACACAGAATCGTTCAGGAACAGCCCCTACCGACTCTCCACTGTTTGAATCACTTCACTTGTCTGTGTAAATTCTTCATCAAATGTAGTACCTATTCAGACAATATGCGATTTCAGACACACTGAGTGTCTTTATAAACAAGTCATTGAATTATTCACTCAACCGATTTGTTAAAAAACATTACTTTTTTCAGGAATTAACCAGATGACTGTCTTCATGAGTGAGTCAGAGTCACTGAATCGTTTGTTAAATGAGTCCAAATGAATCAAAAACACAGAATCGTTCAGGAACAAAATGCCCCTACTGTTTGTTGCTCAGTGTTGCTGTGTCTTAATGTGTAACCATTTTTGTTGGTGAAGCAAAAGCACACAAAGTAACCGGCAATATTGAGTCTAAAATTTAAGTTACGTAATATTAACTTGATTATTTAACTACTGTATTAAAGCAATATCACTCAATCTGGCCACCTTCATGCTACTCCATTTTTACTTTTTGCTATGCCTTCTTGTTACTCCATTCTCAGAAGTGGCCCAAGCTGCAGTTGCTAGCTTTAACGGGACATTCTCGAATTAGTAACAGAGATTTAGACATCTCTTTTGGACTAGCAATGGAAGATCCTGAATTCATGGTGCTGCTGGTCGGAGTATCAGCACACCTGTCATTTACCTGTGGCTGAATCATAGCTCTGCCAGTATTCAGATCAACTGTTCCCCATGTGGTATTGCTATATTTTAAGTGTCATGTGTCAGGTGCTGCTTGCAAAGCTGCACTGCTTCTCTTATAGTTGTATAATTGTGTGATGTCTTTATTTGCCAGAGTGTAACTGTCACGGAAAATCAGAGGAATGCTATTACAACCAAACTGTGGCCGATGCTAAGCTGAGTTTAAATATTCATGGTGAATATGTGGGGGGCGGAGTCTGCCTTAGTTGCTCTGAAAACACAGGAGGAATTAACTGCCAATCATGTGTAGATGGCTGACAACTAACTTGCGCCTTTTTGTCCTCGGCTGTCAAATCGTTTCAGTCTGGATCTGTTTTCCCATCCTAATAATGATTCAAGTCTTTCAATGCATGAAAACAAACAGAATATAAATAGAAAAAAATTGCTTTAATGCAGCTTTAATGCAGGACTACAGATGATCAAGAAGGGTTTCACAGGATTTCTCTGGATGGATGGATGAACAGATGAAGAGTGAGCGGAGGTGAAGCGTGTTTGGCGTTGCCCAGATGAAGAGGCTGGGATGGTCAGATTATAGAGGCAAATGCTCAGCTCTGTTCAGTAATGGCTTGGCTCAGGCAGAGCGCCAGTGTAAATGGAGCATTAAGAAACATCAGTAAATGACACCCACAGACGGGATGGACTCGCTCCAGGTGCTGCAGTCTGATGCTAGACTTGCCAATAGCTGTAATATACAGAAATAAATTAAAGTGTCAGAACACAGTCTGGTGACTGGAACGGAAAAGTTCATCTGAGAGAGTTCCTCACTCTGTATGAAAAGTTAATACTGGATTCACACAACAGGGTTGAATGACAATCAGAATTTAAGAACTGACTCCCTTGAATATCATAAGTGTGAATCTGAATTGAGCTGGTCAGGACACACAGGAGTTTGAATTCAATTTAAAATAACTCAAGAGTTACAAGTCAACAATTCTACGCAGATCACTTTGACTAGTTCATCACAATTTTCTGATACATTTCATGACATATTTTTCATATTGGAACAAATAAACATAATTACACAATTAAGTGTAAGTGTGTCTATTTGTTCTGATTTATTACACGGCTATCTGGAATACTTGATTCTGATTGGTCAGTCGCGACATTCCCATCTGTGTTATTTCCCGATAACAACCATCGTCCTTAGCAATGCCGAATATCATACTGCTAATCCAGGTATGTGAGACCGCTTCTTTCACAGCTCTCATGTCACAGTGCCGTGCTCTTGCTCGTTTCATTCAAATGCAACTGATATTATTTTTTGCCTCAGTTATTGACTGTATTTACTGAAAAATGAAACACGAGGGCTTCATTATTAATAGGCCTGCATTAATATTGCTAAAGTGTTCGTCTTGTTGCCAGAATGATTGTTTTGTACACTCTTATGGATTCAAGATAATAAACAGGTAAGATTTAAAAAGGCTTTTTTTCATTAAGATCAGATGTTTTTTTTTAAAGAAATTTAAATGTTTATTCAGCAAGGACACATTAAATTGATCAAAAGTGACAGTAAAGACATTTATAATGATACAAAAGATGTATATTTCAAATAAATGCTGTTCTTTTGAACTTTCTATTCATCTGTGAATCCTGAAAAATAAAATGTATCACAGTTTCCACAAGAACATTGGGCAGCGCAACTGTTTTCAACATTGATAATAATCAGAAATGTTTCTTGAGCAGCAAACCAGCATATTAGAATGATTTCTGAAGATCATGTGACACTGAAGACTGGAGCAATGATGCTGGAAATTCAGTTTTGATCACAGGAATACATTACAGTTTAAAATATATTCAAATAGTTATTTTGTTATATTATATATTATATATAATTGTAATAATATTTCACATTTTTACTGTATTTTTGACCAAATAAATGCTGCCTTGGTGAGCAGAAGAGACTTCTTTCAAAAACATTTTACTGACGCATAGGCCCTATTTTGGCAAGCCATAAACTTATTTCAAGTTACAGCAGTTCTTCGGCAGTAATTTTGAACAATGCACAATCCCTGTTACACACACACAGATGTGAAGAGGTCCTACAGCTATTGAAATAAATTAAATGGAAGAATAATGACTTTTCCTTCACTGTAGAGGTTCGTGCACCTGTGTGTGTGTATGTGTGTGTGTGTGTGTGTGTGTGTGTGTTTACACTTCCCATGGGTTAGTGCTGCTTTAACAGTGTTTAATAGTGCATGCAGCCCAGTTTCACATGCAGGAGAGAGAGAGAGAGAGACGGGTCTCATTTCTCATTAGTTACACTATCTCAAATCTCTGCTTGGCTAGTGGGACTCAGTCTTATTAAGCAGTAATGGCTGTTCTTAAACACACACATGCACACACAGATGATTCACATGGATATTTTCCAGTTTAATGAGTGAACAAAAGTTGCTGGTCATCACGTTTAGAAGCGAACTGTCATGAGTGCAGTCTTTACACACAGACAAAGGGGACAGATGTTAGGAAGGGTGAAAGGTTAATAGTGTAGGGGGCCCTGGCATTTTTGCATCAATTTGTGTGTGCATGTGTGTGTGTGAGAGAGATGCTACCAGCATCTGTCTGTACAATTAAGCTGACCTTGAGTTGTCTTTTCAGAGCTCTGCTAGCTTTAATTACGATGTTAAAAACAATAATATGAATATAATTCAGCACATAAATGTATCAATTTAATAGCTGAAAAGGAATGTAATGTCATTGTCATTTCTTTTAAAATAAGTCTAAAACATAGCTCACTCCATTCCACGCTCAAATGATATTTACATTTTTAAGATAAAAATACTTGTTTTTAGAGAAAATGTTTATTTTAATTACCACACTGACAATCTTTTTCTCTTTTTCTAAGTGCAAATCTAACACAAATGAAGTTAATGCACAGAACAGTGCTTCGCAGTGTATCATTTTAAAAGTGTGATTATTTTAAATGTGTCATCAACCATATACAACAACAACAACAACAACAGTTAAAGGGATAGTTCACAGTTGAAGGTAGCCATTGACTTCCACAGTATGGAAAAAATACTATGGAAGTCAAAGGCTAATGTCAAATATTTGGTTACAAACATTCTTCGGAATATCTTCCTTTGTGTTCAACAGAAGAAAGAATCTCATACAATACAGTTTTAAAACAAGTGTAGGCTGAGTAAATGATGACAGAATTGCAATTTTTGGGTGAACTATCCCTTTAATAGCATTCTCTTTAAAATGAAAGTACACTGTGCTAATAAACTTTGAAATAGAATGACAGTGATGTGAAATCAATAACTGCTAAATGTATTCAGAAACAGATGCAGAGCTTTCATTTGTAAATTTTTTTAGTCTTACCGTACATTTAAATAGTCAAAAATAAAAATAGACTCTGTCATCTGTCAGGCCAACCTGAAAACAGTATAAATAAACAAAAATAGAGATAAAACACTTCCCAAAAAAGAAGTATAAAGGCTTCAGTCTCCCTGTTTCATAAGAACATTACATAAATGCATGTCATTTTACAAGAGGAGAACCTCTCATCCATACATAATCTGAATGTCTGCTGATTGCATGTTCCTCTAAGAAAACTGCAGACTAGCCTCTTCAATCACAGACTAGATCATAGACAGATCAAATCTGACAAAATTATCAAGAAAATTAGCAGGAATAAGGACGACAGATGTTTGAACACATTACCACAGCATAACCTTCTCACTACCAAATCTGGAACGATTGTTTAGCACTGAACTCTTCTCATTAACAGATGGATTTCTGAAAGTTTACTGTGAAAATTATTTGGTGTAATGAAAAGTGATCATCACAAAATAATAATTTTATTACCAGCATTTTAAAATAATTTTCAGTCTGGAACAGTTTTGGTATGTTCATTTGTATTTTCATGACAATTAAACTGAATTTTTTTAATTGTTTTTTTTTTTTTTTTAGCTACAACATGTCACTGACATTATGACTATACACACACACACACACACACACACACACACACAGCATTTCCATCAATAGTGTAATAGAACAGAAGAGCCTTCATTTACCTAAACATATACATTGTGTGCTTTACAAGTCAAATCAATATATGAATCAATACAATATACCACTTCAATATTCCTGATATTAGATCAATACATGCTGACACCAACTATAGATTATTTAATTATTATGAAATAACTATTGACATTGTTGTTGTACACAATGGACTCTTTAATAGACCATATAATGAACCGTTTCTTCTCTCACAAAACGGTGACAAAACTTCAGTTTTGAGGTCATTTAATCAATCATGCAATAATATTTAGAATGATGCACATAAGAGAAAGGATACAGGCAAAAATACAGATTATCATATAAAGAGAACAGTTAAACGCTGCTAGGCAGAACTGCAATAAATTGTGAGGAATGAGTTTGTTCTCCATTTGACTGCTCCAATCACAAAGGAGATTGGCTGATTATGAGGTTATGAAATGCCAAAAGAGAGCTGCTGGACCTTCTGCTGAAATGATAATACGCACTTAAATGTTACTTAAACATATATTTTGTCATTTGCATATGATGAGCATACATACCAGTAGCACTATTGCCTGCCCTACCCTACAGCACGGTCTCAGAGATCTGAATGTTTTGGTGTGTTTGTTTGCAGGTGATGGATATGTCTGGATGGTATCTGACAGGAGCGGATGGGGAGGGGCTTGTGTGGGCGGTGACCAGCAGAGAGACGGCCCACCAGCTCATCGTGAGCCAATCAGACGCGCAGACTCACCTGACGGCACCGTACTACTGGAGCGCCCCGTCTGCTTACCTGCGCAAGAAAGTGAGTGTGTGTGTGTGTGTGTGTACCTGTTTTTCTATTCTGGTGGGGACTTAAACCTGAATACACACAGACTCGTGGGGACTCGTGTCACGGTGGGGACCTAAATTGAGGTCCCCACGGGTAAACAAGCTAATAAATCACACAGAATGAAGTTTTTTGAAAATCTAAAAATGCACAAAGTTTCCTGTGAGGGGTAGGTTTAGGGGTAGGGTTGGTGTAGGGCAATAGAATATACGGTCTGTACAGTATAAAAACCATTACGCCTATGGAGAGTCCCCACAAGGATAGCTGACCAGACATGTGTGTGTGTGTGTGTGTGTGTGTGTGCGCGTGTTAGTATTAATTTGTGCCAGCACACTGTGCTGATGTATAATGTGCAGTAATGATGCCGTCACATGACCACAATTCAGACATCATTTATCATCATTATGTTACAGGCTCATTTAGCCTTTCATTTGCCCTTGATTTAACTTCAGTGTCTGCAGGGGGAGAGACGCAGCCGGGGACTTTAAACGCATGCATAATGGGAGTATGAAAAATTAAATCAAAGGAGTGTACATAACCGAACTGTCTGAGAATCACCTTCATTTAATTTCAGACAGTGTTTATTACCGATATCATATCACATCATATTAGTAATAATATAATAAGTACATATCAGTAACAATATAAACATAGTGAGCGGAAAGATTCTGCATATTATTTTTGGCACACAACTTGTGAAAATGTTTTTGTTCGTACTGACAAATAAGCCACTATGAACGTAGTATGCAGTGTTTAAAAAAAAAAAAAAAAAAAAAATCATTTTCTAATCAGTGTTTTTGTAGTGGTTCCAGTAAATTAAGTTTTATTTTTTCTCACCCCATTGAAGCATAAATCTAATTAAGTTTTGATGAAAAACAGCATGGGTGGACACAAAAACACTTGAACAGTCCTTCAATCACATGACACGGCACTACTTGAAGCTTCTCAAAGTTTCCTCTAAGTAAATATCCACTTCATCCAGCGCTCGTTTGCTCTCTGTTTTCTTATATCATGATACTGTTGCACTGACCGAGAAACCACTCCAAAGGATTCAATGAGAAAGCGGTCTGAATACATCCAGATTGCTTTTCAAACCTGTTTGGCCGATTCACTGAGGCTACTCTTTTAAAATGGTAACTTTGAGAAACTTCAAGTGTTGTGTCATGTGAATCAGGGGCTGTTTACACTGAAAGTGTTTTGTGTGTTTTCCGATGTAAACATGTGCAGATGGATGTGCTGAGACCTTTAAAAAACATCTGAAGATGCACCTCTTCCACAAGAGCTGAACTAATCCACAGTCATACTGTAACATGATTTTTTTATAACTCCTACTTGTATAAATTGTGTACTAATCTTGTTTATACTCTCATGTTTACTTGAGACTTCCGTTAATCTTTGAAACACAAATTAAGATTTTTAATGAAACTGTTCATCAAATAAAGTGATTGTGTCTCTTCACAAGACTTGGACTAAACCACTCAATTCATATGGATTTGTTTTATGATGACCTTTTTGAATCTTTTAAGTTTTGGTTGCATGGATTTCTATGCAGTGACAGATACCTTTTCAGGTTTCATGAAAATATCTTAATGTGTGTTTCAAATATTATCCAAAGGAATAACATTCACATTAAGACCAGGAATATACATTAAGAAAGGGCTGTAAATGGGGGTCGACACCAATTCATATGCTCACATTGTGAACGGTCATTAGAAGAATGGACAAGACAGTGAACAAGATGAATATGCATGTGATTTCCAGCGCATTCAGATGTGTGAGAATAAACCCTGAGCTGTTAAAGTGGGTCAAGCATGTGCCGCCGATGTTCTTTGACCTCTGAACTCTCTCCACTGCTAATGATGCCATTACTCTGAGTTTAAAGGCACTGTCAGCATTCATCTAAAAGGCTTTTCATATCCACGTAGATTAGGCTGTACGTTTAATTGACTTTTAAAGTTTTAAATGAAGGATTCATCCTCATTGAATGCACTGACCAGTTACATATGGAAAAAAGTGTTTCTGGGTGAATCTCCTGATGCCTGTCAAGAACATGCCAATAAATTAATAAATTAACAAAAATAAATAAGTAAATAAATAAATAAAAACAATGGTCCTAAAAATAGACTTCATATTCTTTATGCAATATATATATATATATATATAGCCTCTGCTTTTGCGGTGTAACATGTATGGAAGCCCAATTCTGCCTACAGAATTAAAAAAATTTTTTTTAATTAAATAGGGTAATTTTTATCCTTTTTCTCGCAATTTCTCGAGTTTTTATTATTATTATTTTTTATTTACAATTCAGACTATTCTTCTTAGAATTGCACGTTTATATTACGCAGTTCTGAGTTTACTTAAAAAAGTCAGAATTGTGAGATAAAAGGAAGCAATCACCATTATTTTTATCTTGTTGCAGAAACAGGCTGCCATAAATATGACGCAGACACTTCTTCATGAGATTCCTCTGTTATATTTGCTGCAATACACAGTTTTAAAAGACTGATCACTTTCGATGCTGTTTTTATGGCTTTTGAGTCACACATTGTGTATTTGTTTAACACTGGAACATTTAATGCTTTCCCTAAAAAAAGAATGTGACAGTAGATTTAGATTGACAAGCACTTTACACACATTTGCAATCATTTTTAGTGGTTATGTGACATGAACTTCTATTTTAAATGCTGGATCCTACGAGTTCATATAGAGTCACTCTTTACACTGAGTAGCTGCATATTTTAAAGGGTGTCTGGTAATAGTAATAGTATGGTAATAGTAATCTCTATGGCAACAGCCTCCTTTGGTAAGATGACATTTAATAAGATACCTACTCATACTTACTTCCACTGAGACTTTCAAACATTTTTCCATTGAGAGTTTAAATTACTGTGGACAAAGTACACCTTACCTGGAAATTGTGGGTCTTTGCCATGCTCGCTCACGGATTTCACACATGGACTGGCGTTTCACATGGCGTGATGGAAATTATGTGCAATCGTGATTATGTGCAATTTGATATCCCTTCCTGAAAACAAGGACATTTACATGTAATATTCCCAAAATCACATTATTTTATTTTATTTTTTTAAACATGTACAGGCACATGTACAGTACATGCCACAAAAACGATTTTCAAATGATTTCCATGCAATTAAATGAGAACACACAAAGAGGTTGTTAATAAAAGGTTGAATGTTTGACATGACCTGCAAAAGTATCTTATAAAACCTATAAAAAGTTTTGGTCCTGGATTGATCAGTGCATCGTTCCATTTGTGTTAAACTGAAGCAATACCACACAAGCAAGAGCTGTCATACCAAATATCAGCTGTCAATCAGTCGTAGGTAATGCTGATATTCAGACCAGACTGTGAGTGTGATAATTCTTGTATTTTGATATTATACAACAGTTCAATAAACAAGTTGACAGTTAAGTAAGGGATAATGTACATCTAGCCGGTTATTATCGCAGAATAACCCCCGACAGGGTGATCAGGACCCCGATGTGAAGCAGAGGTTATTCTGTGATAACAACCGGCTGGATGTTACTTGTGTTTGTTGGAGTTTATTTTGTGGTCTTGTCTGTCTCACCTCACTCTTCTTGTCGGTCAGCTCGACTCACTCTCCTCACTTGATAAATGAAATCTGTCTCAAGCTGCTGATCTGTGATACGAATGTCGCTCGGCACGCTTCATTGAGCAGCCGCGTTCAGTTTTTAATTGTAGTGTCTGTTCTCTAAATTAACTAAATGTTTTTATTACTATAAAATATAAAAACTGATGGTGCCGCGGTGGGCAAGTGACATAAACGGTGTTGCGACTTAACACCGGTAACACCGACTATCACAGCAAGCCTACCATCAACGTTCTTCATTCGGGTAAGGCCGGGCATACACTGTGCGATTTTCGACCGATTTTGAGGCGAATTCTGACTCGTGCAACTCTTTTTTGAGTCGGGCTGAATTTCAGCTTTGTCGTGCGTTGTTTGTCGTGCAGTGTACAGGGGGAACAGAGGCGATTAACCTCTCCAGACTGGATGGTCAGATGAATTTCTGACATGTCAGAAATTTTGGTCGGCCCTCGTTGGGATTTTGCACAGTTGAATCAGATCTACAAACCGATTGCCCTCACCGATTTGCCCTCACTGCACCTGCACAAAAACAGAAATGAAACTATGGCGTGTGGTGTGGAATTAAGTGATGGAGGCTAAACTTGTTGAGCAACACATTGGTCTTTTTGAAACCATTTGTTTATTAATATATATATATATATATATATATATATATATATATAGTGGGTACGGA
>NW_015650320.1:437325-439250 GCF_001515625.1 Sinocyclocheilus rhinocerous | reverse complement strand
TAAAAAAATGCAGCCTTGGTGAGCATAGGAGACTTCTTTCAAAAATATTTATAAAATCCTACCAACCACAAACTTTTTAATGCTATCGTACATATTTACAGTGTACAATGTCTTTCTCTAATAGGAAATGGATTAAAGCATATATATATATATATATATAGATGATGGTTGGCATCTTCATAATCCACATAGGCAGGTGGCACATAGGCATAATAAAAGTTGTGCAGGCAAAAACAATGGGCACAACTTTGTCTGGATCCAGGCAAATAGTTGTTCTAAAATCTATAGCGATTTGCCAAAATCACAAAGGCGTTTTCAACAACGCGGCATGCCCTGGAAAGATGGTAATTATAAATCTTTTGATTTGGGCTCAGATTTCGAAAAGGATAGGGCTTCATGAGATCTGTTCTGAGCGGATAGGCCTCGTCACCGATGAACATGTAGGGCATCATGACATCAGTGTCGGGCAGAGTATTTTGATGGGGGACATGCAGTAGGCCAGTGTCCATAGCAACTCTTAAGTCCAACTGGGCAAACACACAAGCTTCAGACACTCAGGCCTGGGTTCCCGCTCTTGCATACACAAACCTGTGGTGGAGTTGACTACAGCCATACGTGTGATGGAAAACCTGGACTTAAAGTTGTAAAACATGCTTCCAGACTTGGCAGGGGGTTGAATGAAGATGTGTTTGCCATCCACAGCCCCTAAGCAGTGTGGAAAGTGCCGCTTGTCAGTAAAGTCTTTGGCAATGGCCTTCCACTCGAACTCAGTTGTTGGTGTCTGAGAAACCAAATGAAGTTGAATAGTATTTTTATTCCATCATTAGGATTGCCATACAGATAAAAATTGTTTCATGCTCCTGACGAATTGACAAAATGTTTGTCTTTCTCAACGACCATAAAGTGGTTCACATAACTACAAATAACCAATGCTTACTAACAACTAAGAAATTTGGGAAACACTTAAAAAAAAAAACGTTTCTTTTGCTAAAATTTGTTAACTCAATCAGTTAACATGCACAAAGAATGAAAAGTACTTCTACAGCATTTATTATTCTTGGTTCATGTTAATTTCAACATTTACTAATACATTATTAAAATTAAATGTATTTGTTAATATTAACTAGTGTATCGTGAACTAACATGAACAAACAATGAACAATTGTATTTTTATTAAGTAATGTTATCAAAGGTGAATAAATACTGTAACAAATGTTTTGATCATTGTTAGTTAATGTTAGTTAATACATTAACCAATATTAATAAAAACTCATTGTCAAGTGTTACTGATATTTTGACAGTTTACCATTCAACCCTTCAATTTAAAAGATGTGCAATTTCAAACAAATATAAATCTATAAATAAGGAATACAATTATACATATTTGACCATTACAGTAATTTACCTTTAAGTATTCATCACATAGTACAGAAGTTAGGGCTGCACAGGTCTCCATAACAATCCTGCTCAGTGTTGTGCTTCCAATCCGAAATTGAAAACTTAAAGAGTTGAAGGTTTCACCTGTCAGGCAGACAGACAGACAGATAGACGGACAGATAGACAGACAGACAGATAGATGGACAGACAGACAGACAGATAGACGGACAGACAGACAGACAAATAGACGGACAGATAGACAGACAGAAAGATAGATGGACAGACAGACAGACAGACAGATAGACGGACAGACAGACAGACAGACAGACAGACAGACAGATAGATGGACAGATAGGCAGACAGACAGATAGTTGGACAGACAGATAGACAGACAGACAGATAGATGGACAGATAGGCAGACAGACAGATAGTTGGACAGACAGATAGACAGACAGACAGATAGATGGACAGATAGGCAGACAGACAGATAGTTGGACAGACAGATAGACAGACAGACAGATAGATGGACAGACAGACAGACAGACAGA
>NW_015650320.1:423262-436877 GCF_001515625.1 Sinocyclocheilus rhinocerous | reverse complement strand
TAGACAGACAGAAAGATAGATGGACAGACAGACAGACAGACAGATAGACGGACAGACAGACAGACAGACAGACAGACAGATAGACGGACAGATAGGCAGACAGACAGATAGTTGGACAGATAGACAGACAGACAGATAGATGGACAGACAGACAGACAGACAGATAAACAGACAGACAGACGGACGGACAGACAGATAGACAGACAGACGGACAGATAAACAGACAGACAGACAGACAGATATATATATATATATTAAATATGGCATATATAAGGTGGATATGCATATATATTCAAGGTTAAATACATAAAGCTGTCTGTGTGATAATATAGTTTACATTTTGCATTGATATAAACAATCACACAGTTGAGATTTGCTATAGCTGATATAGTTGATTTGGCTGTTTTCTATAGTATGCAGTATATTGCCTTATGTGAGTATACTGTATGTATAATCTAACATCTTTGACCTGTCCACCATATCATTCCAGAGCATAGCTGACGTAATTTTATTTGCATAGCAACTGTTAATATTTGTATCATGTAGTAAGTGTTTTTTTTTTTTATAAAAGCAATAAGGCACTTGAGGTGGTGTAATGTTGTGGATATAGTATCTGATCACGTAAACATCAGCAGTTAGAAGAGGAACAGCTTCAAGGACAGACTGATGTCACTACAATCAGAGACACAAACATCTTACAAACATGTTAGAAATATTCTCCTCACTGGTTTTATGGTGCTTACAGAATTTGTACAGAAAGCATTTCCGCCCGTCTGGTCTCAACATATTTGCCTCGAGTTTTAGCGGTCACTGGTGTTCACACATGGTATGATGTGCCTGTGTGTGTTTATGTGCTGCTCCTCTGATTGCATCTGTCCAGATGTGCGTTGCCTTTTGAACTGGTTGTCACAAGCACAACACAAACAAACCGCACTTTGTTTGTGGAGCTTCGTCTGTGTGTTTGTGTCTCTGTAGGTGGGCTCTGGTCCATATCAGGCCCATACTGCTCCCTGCTTGACTTTAAAGTGAACGTGGTGAGACGCGGCGGGAGGAGCAGAGGTCAGCGGGGCTGATTTCATGGAGAGAGGGGTTACAGCAGAGGTTGGAGGGCAGAATGTTCTGGAGTTGCTTGACTTTAGTTTGAAGGCGCCCAGCGGACGGTCTGTTTCTCATTTCCTGTAAGATGTGCCAGAGTTAATTTTCACTCTCTCCCTTCATTTTTCCCATTTAGTCTGCATTTGTTCATGCTCAGTCTTAGTATTTGGGTTTTAATTTGTGGTTTCTTTGCAATCTAAACTCTCACTAACAAATGATAAAATGGTTCCGTGGCAATGCCATTGTTTTGTTGGCAGTACCTTGTTTTCTTTCTTAGTATTCTTTGAAATAACATTGAGTATAATGTAAATACCATGGTATATGGGACAGTCTGTAGCATTGTCATCTGGTACCACCATAGTACCGTATTGGCCCGAATATAAGACGACCGCGTTTTTTCAGATGTATTTCCAAGAAAAAAACATCGTCTTATATTCGGGTCAATACGGTACTTTTGTAGACCATATAATGGCAAGTGCATGTTATTACATTCATATTAAATGATTAAACAAGTCGGTTAATAAACATGTGGTTTGAGGTGACTACCCGAGCATGATTCATTCTTGAACACTCAGGACTGACTGAGCTGAAGTGGTTGCCATGACATCACAAGAGCTCGATTGATAACGGGAAGCAGTGCTTGTTCCTGCCCTTCAGCTGTGATCCAGTAACAGAAGCTGTGTCTCATTTCGAAGGCTGCGCCCTCTGGAGGTGGCATTCGAAGGCTGCATACGTCATCGAGGCTGTCTCGTTTTAGAAAAGCAAGTAGGACACTCCAAATGCGACCTTCGAATGCAACCTTCTTTCACAGGAATTCGGAGGATGCATGAGGTGTATCCTTCGCTGCTACAGATAACCCACAATTCTTTGCGTCACTGTAAACATTTTTTTTTTTTTTAAATGGCGGCGCCGGCAGATGTAAACAAAGACTGTAGAATACCCTTAAAGGGACTTTGATGTAACGTTACACACAAGTGAAGATGTAAATGTAAAAAAATGTAAGTATTAAATGTAAAATGTAATTATTTTCTAGTTCTTCTTTTTTAAACTGTATTACCTCAGTTGGTAGATGTGGTAAACAGGATTACAAGTGTTGAGTGATTTTTAACTTTGCTAGCAAGGCGAGAAATTGTTAATTTGTTTAATCCTCTGGTATTGTACATTTAGGGGTCGCTTTCATATTGTTAACTGTAGAAACGGAGACAATAATCTTATAATAAATTGATTTGTACATTTAGTTTTATGAAATTAATGACTCTATAAATGTGTTGGCATAGCAACGTGATACTTCCTGTTTCCTTTTCCGCCCGTCCTACGAAGGCCGACTCGTTTAATTCTGGGTTTGATGACACTCCGTATACGCTTCCTTCAGAGGCAGCCTTCGAAATGAGACACAGCCATGGCATTGCATTAAAAGTGGTAACCTGCAGTTGTAACCCTGAAGAGCTTTTTTGTTTTTGACCACTGGATTTACAAAACTCATTTCATGTTTATGAAATGTTTCAACATTGCATAAATTACTGGACACATTCATTTTTATTTGAATTATCATTCAGTTGGTTATTTAACCATGTATTACTATGTCTTTGGCAGGCTTTTGTCTTTCAATCACATTAAAATGCACAAATTCACATTTCTTATTTCCAAGTAAAGCAGGGATTCAGGCATTAAGCAGGAATTTTTTTTTTAATGCCGAACCTCTTTCACTTAATATATTTACTTGAAGTAGCTACCCCTGAGATTTTAAGTTAATAATGAAGTATGTTCTGACGTTGGTTAATGGTCACATTACATGCAGGTAAACAAATAAAACATATTTTATATATTAAATGATTTTTTAAAATATTTTAAATTATTTATTTTAATTTTACATTTTTATGATTTAATTAATTATTAGCTTTTCATTAAACTCGCAAAACATTAATCTCACAAACATAGTTTGGGAAACTTTGATGTAATGTAATGTTTAATGCACTTCATGTTATTAATAACAGCAAATATTTCTTTCTCTCTGCATTTTTATATCAATATGGTACAAGATTATCCTATTTAAGTCAATGTGATAAACAATAGTAGTCTAAAAGTAATCAAAATGTAGTCAGATTATATACCTAAAATGTCTAATGTCTAATGTAATGTCTAATGTATAATGTGTATAGTGTTTACACTACACCATTTTTAACTAAAAACAAAAAACTTTGCATTTTGGCCGTTCAAAACTAATTTTAAAGTGTAAGATTTGAAAACTATATTGTTATCATCTCTGTGTAGACAACATAAACACGGTTCACAAAAAATGTGAACGGGGATCGCTTTGACAGTGTTGTAATCTGTATGTGAAACTTTTCACAACTTTTCTGTTTTTAGTGCAACGTTGTCATGTAAACATATACCCTTACTCAAGAAGGCTAAAATACACAAGGGTGATTAGCTAATTGGCAACTAAACTAGACACAAGTGATGATGATAATTAGCAAACTAATGACTATAACAGAGGAAAAGAGGAACACATAAGCTAAATGTCATTGAACACGAAACTGGAGCTCAGGCTGAAAGTAATAAAAATAGTGTGAACTTCCATTATTATAGGGCTAATTTCATTTGTGTAGGCTACAGTGAATAAATAAATAAATAAACAAGGTTGCAATTATCATTTACTTTTTTTTTTCAATGTCTGTATTGTCTAGTTCGTAAAACAGTCTAGTAGAAGCCATGTGTGAAATAAATGACTTCTATAAGGGACAAATCATGGAAGCAGGGACATCTGTAACCTTAATGGCCCAGTTGTTTGGTGTTTTCAGAACAACAGTATTTATGATTATGACTGCGAACACAAAGCATGGCAAGACTATATCAGTGTAGTAGAATAGTGGGTGAAAACAGAAAGTGAATAACTAAGAAGGATTGTGTCCAAACAACACAGAACTACTGCTGTAAAGTGGCAGCAAACCTCAATTTTCACCTTGAAGACCCTGTTTCCACAAAAACCAAGCACAGAGAACTTCACAAAGCCTGCAGCAGCAACTGCTAAAACTTTAAATCACAGACACCAGTACTAAAATGTGAAAAATATGGTGTTGTGATCATAAAACCCGGAGAATTAGAGCACAAGATGAACTTCAACATCTGCCCTGGCCAGACGTGTCACTTGACTTGAATATTATCAGACCACCTCCTTCAACATCTCTGAAGCAACTAGTAGATGTTCTGATAGACAACATTCACCTGGAGACCATTCAAAATGTGTATGAATCTACTCTAAGAGGGTTGGGTGCTGTATTACAGGCCAATGTGGTGAAACACCTTAATAATTCAACTTTTCATATTTCCCAGGTGTTCACATTATTTTGTTCAACCTGTGTTGTGATCATAAAACCCGGAGAATTAGAGCACAAGATGAACTTCAACATCTGCCCTGGCCAGACGTGTCACTTGACTTGAATATTATCAGACCACCTCCTTCAACATCTCTGAAGCAACTAGTAGATGTTCTGATAGACAACATTCACCTGGAGACCATTCAAAATGTGTATGAATCTACTCTAAGAGGGTTGGGTGCTGTATTACAGGCCAATGTGGTGAAACACCTTAATAATTCAACTTTTCATATTTCCTAGGTGTTCACATTATTTTGTCCAACCCATGTATATATGTGACCCTGGAGCACAAAAGAAGTCTTAAGTCGCTGGGGTATATTTGTAGCAATAGCCAAAAATACATTGTATGGGTCAAAATTATCGATTTTTCTTTTAAGCCAAAAATCATTAGGATATTAAGTAAAGATCATGTTCCATGAAGATATTTTGTATATTTCTTATCGTAAATATATCAAAACTTATTTTTTGGTGAGTAATATGCATTGCTAAGAACTTCATTTGGACAACTTTAAAGATGATTTTCTCAATATTTAGATTTTTTTGCACCCTCAGATTCCAGATTTTCAAATAGTTGTATCTCGGCCGAATATTGTCCTATCCTAACAAACCATACATCAATGGAAAGACTATTTTGTATAAATCTCAATTTAAAAAATGTACCCTTATGACTGGTTTTGTGGTTCAGGGTCACATATGTGAATTACTTGCATTAAAGTAATTGGGAGGAAATGAGCTTAATTGCCATGAAAATAATGTCTCAAACTTAATGGTCTTTGAATAAGGCTTCATTTTATGTAAGCCAAACATAATTTTGGCGTGAAATAAGACATTTCTTGGGCGATTTGCCCAAATGTCATTTCAGGCTTGCCGGACAGCCGCAGTGCTGAAAAATCAATCGTTTTTTCACGTGTTGGTCCGGAGACAAATGTCTTTTCTGTTTCCTTTAGACATGAGCAGTCAGAACATATAAAAGTGGGACGAGCGAGACGTGTTGATGTTTGGTTTGGATGTGAATGCCGTATGAGTCTGGTGTGTTGGAGAGATGTGCTCTGACCTCGAACTCACAGACTGCTGCAGTAAAACCCAAGCCTGTCTTGAGAGATTTGAAGTGTAGGAGCGTGTAGGAGTATGTATGCGTGAGTGGGCGTGTGTGTGTGTGTATAAAAAGCCAGCATTGGATGCAGAAAACACAAGGTGAAGTGTTGTTCTCCCCAGTGGAGCTCCAGTTCCTCCCCCAGTGTGCTGGTCTGATTTAACCGCGCTGATTTGCCCTGCAGCATAACATTTCTCAATAATTGACTGAGAATGCACTCACATTGCTCGGCTTTGTTCAGAAGGGCAGAGATGTGTGTGTGTGGGGTGGGGGTGGAAGGGGGCTTCATCAATAATCACTGCATTTTGAACTTGTTTTCGACCTTTTCTTGAAAACAGACACAGTTGCTGACCCTTGCTGCTGTTTGTGTGTGTTTGCATCTGCAGCTCTTGGCATACGGAGGCCGGCTGGTGTATTCGCTCTCTTATGACACAGAGAGCAAAGACGACCCTGTTCGCATCATCAAAATGTGCCAGATTTACCCAGGCCAGCTCATTTTCGTCTGTAGTCCCAGGGCATGTTGAAGTTTAAATGAAATCAAATGAATGAAATTGACTTAATTAATTATTTATTTTATTTTATTTTATTTTTTATTTTATTTTAGAAAAACCACTGACTTTTTATATATTTTAATTCTATTGAGAATCTATTCCAGTCATGATTCTTTTAAAGACAAATGACAACTGACTAAAGCTATGTTTGTTTTTTTTTGTGCTCTTGTGTTCCTTTCTGACAGCTGATTTACTCCTCCACACCGCTGAGAAAACCCAAAGACCAACGCTTAAGAAAGATCGTGACAGAAGCGTTGCTATGCGCTTTCGATCGGCTCGACTGACGCTGGCGTTAAAGCCTCGACTCGACAATAAACTCTGAGTGGAGGAGAAACGATGGGATGAAGCGCATCTGCAGGAGCGACAGAGACTACAAAACCTGCCACAAACATTCATTATATGTGACCCTGGACCACAAAACCAGTCATAAGTGTCAATTTTCTAAAATTGAGATTTATACCTCATCTGAAATCTGAATAAATAAGCTTTCCATTGATGTATGGTTTGTTAGGATAGGACAATATTTGGCTGAGATACAACTATTTGAAAATCTGGAATCTGAGGGTGCAAAAAAATCTAAATATTGAGAAAATCATCTTTAAAGTTGTTCAAATGAAGTTCTTAGCAATGCATATTACTAATCAAAAATTACGTTTTGGTATATTTACGGTAGGAAACTTTCAAAATATCTTCATGGGACATGATCTTTACTTAATATCCTAATGATTTTTAGTATAAAAGAAAAATCGATAATTTTGACCCATACAATGTATTTTTGGCTATTGCTACAAATATACCCCAGCGACTTAAGACTGCTTTTGTGCTCCAGGGTCACATATATGATGCAAAATCATTAAGAATCTTAAAAACCAACAATAAATCAGCTAATTTGATCTAGTGTTACCAGCTCAAAAAAAGAATACATAAACTAAAATACCACCATAATGGAAACTCTTTGGCTTTTTATCCGATTCATAAGAGCTTGCTTATACACAGTTTCAACAGGCTTAAGATCAGACGTGCATGCTTGTGTCCAAGTAGTATATGTGGTAGAATCATAGCTTTCATGAATAACATTTCAGCCTCTTAAGTTAAGCTGTTTCTAATGAACCTAAAATTGGCTAAATTAAATTTCACTGTATTAACCACTTTCTCACCTTTAAAAGAAAGCTGAGAATCAATTATTATTCAGAAAAATATTTAAATTAATTTCTGTCCTTGGACATGTACTTCTGCTTTAACATCAAACTTTACCCTTTCTGTAAAAAACATGCTCAGAGATTTCTTGACATTCAGATGCAAACATGATTTAGTAAGCCATTGTGAGACCTGATCCAAGGATTTACTTATTGAAGTGAACATTAATAGGTGACTTTAGGATTGTCCCGAGGGTCCTTACTGTAAACTTTGTGGGACAGAGATGTAAATTAGGGTTAAAACTGCTGATAACCTCAAAAATGTTTTGCTGTCCTTGTGTTCTTTGGATCATGGTTAACTTACCGTATACCTGCAACTGCTTGGCCACATAATTGCTGCTTGCAGCTATATTTTTAATTGAACTCTTTTGTTAAAAAATGTAAACAACATAAAAAATTTACATATGCTGTTTGCATAAACATTCAATCCATGTACTGTAATCTTGAGTAGAAATGCCCAGAGGAAAGGGCCAAAACCATACTGGACATCATATGCAAAAAAACAGCAAAACAAAGATACTAAAATGTGGGGAATTAATATGCCGACACCATCAAATAAATGCATTTTGTGAAGAATATGTCCTAGCATAAAAGAAGGCTTTACAATATTCGATTTAGGCTTCGGATGCTTTGAAATGCAGCACATGAGAGAGTCTGAGTCGCGCGGTTTGTACTGCACCCGTGTGTTCGAGGCTAAATGACCTCACCTCTACCCAGAGGTCACATTATTTGAGCCCATTCCCGTTACACTGACACCTCGCCTCATCGGTCCCGCCATGTGTGTGCGTCCCAGAGCACAGCGTGGCCGTCTCGGTTTCGTCCAGAAGTGCAGCTGTTTATGTCTGTGAGCATGTTTGTTTGTGAGTGTGAATGCATGTGTTTGTGGTGTCGCGCAGCTGTGTTTATGTTTGCGTGAGCCTTTTCACAAGCTCGCAGGAGCGTTTACGTCTGCATGTGTGTAAAAGCATGCTTGAGTCTGCATTCGCATACCTGTTTGTGTAATTTGTGTCTGCTGACAAACGCCATATTCTCCTTTATTTAGTCTGGTAGAAAAGCACTCTCCTAATATTTGGTTTATTCATGTTGCGTTGCGTTAAAGAATTTTTTTGGCTGAATGCTTTCTCAGCCACATCTAAATCGGGGTTATTGAGCTCCGGTCCTGCAGAGTACAGCTTCAACCAACCTTCAAACACCTGACTGGAATAATTATGACAGGATTATTATAGTTAACTAAAACTAAAACCATAAAAAATATTTATTTGAAATAAAAAAATATTACCGGAAATAAAACAAAATAAAATAAACGTATTTTATTTCAGCTAGTTGCCAAGGCAACATTTCACATTTTCATTTAGTTTAACTTATAGTGCTGAAATAACTCAAACTAAATAAACTAATAAATAAAATGTCATAAAAACTATATAGACATTTAAAAAGCTAATAGAAATGACAAAAACACAGAATTACACAAATTTAAGTGAAAACAGAGAATACAGAAATAAAATCTAATTCAAAATATTAACAAAAAAATGTAAAAAAAAAAAAAAAAAAGTATATTAATGGCACCTAAATAAAACTGGTTCAGATATTAATTATAATTATAAATGGTAGCCTAATTATACATATAAATTATATATAAATAATGAATATTACAAATGTAATTAAATATAAATACACTTTCTGACCATTTTAGTCAGATCATATGGTGACCAGCAGGGGAAAAAAATAAATAAATAAAATGTATCCATATTTTTTGTATAGCTGTGTGCTGTAGAGTATTTCAGCAATTGTCTCACTTGTGTCTATTTTTATTGTCTTAAGGAATTTTAAGAGGAACATCTAAAAAATTCCATTAGGTCTCCTGAGCACTGAAAGAGCGACCAATTTTCCTCTGGGAAATCCTGTCTTGTTATTTTACTGCATGCAATAAACCTGTGTGTGTGTGTGTGTGTGTGTGTGTGTGTGCGCATGAGAGAGAGATTTTAAGTTCCTATGCTGACATTGTGTTAATCTTCCATTCCTTGTAGATCTGAAAGCTGTTAGTGTGATACGAAGCTGCATGAGTGTGTGTGTGTGTGTGTTTGCGTGTGTGTGTGTGTGTGTGTGCGCTCCTGTGCTCATGTGTGTATGACAGGTAATTATTGTTCGTTAAGCCCTGTTTTGCATGTGCATACCTCATTAAATCTGTGCAAATAGAGAGTCCAGCTCCCATAAATCCTCAATCTTCTAGCGGTGTTTGTGTGTGTGTGTGTGTGTTTGTGCTTGTGCATGTCAATAAAGCCAGATTTTCGCAGCAGTCAGTGTGGTGGGGTGGTAAATAAACGAGCCGAATGAATCCCATCCCATAATGCTCTAGGATGAGTCCGCTCACAATGTCAGAGCGGAGATATATGGGTTACCTGTTATTGCATCAATGCATGCACACACATAACACACACACACACACACACACACTTGCACAATTCATCACGATTTATTAGACATCATTTCCTGAAAATATTCCTCCTTCCATCAAAACAATCTCTCTCATCCTTTATACACTCATCACGTCTCTTCATAAATCACCCTATTCTACACACACACACACGCACACACACACTGTACTGAGCTACCTAAATGAAGACATACATGTATCACTTCTACTGTTTTTTGTGACTATGTTTATATTGAGTAACCCTAATGGCATTAAAAATAAATAAATAAATAATTATTTTTTTAGAATTTAATTTTAGAATGTAATGTTATTACACACACACACACACACACATTATATTATTTATGAATTGTTTTTTTTTTCCAAATGGAGATGTTCCTGCATGTGAGGTTTTGTAATATTAGCTCATATGTGGAGTCAAACTTGACTAAGTAAACCCACACACATACACAGTTACTTAATTTGAGAACATACAAAGACTTCTTGTATATAAAGCTGATTATTAAGCTGATTAATCATAATAGACTACATGGTTTTGTTATTAACTCAATTATAGGGACAAATTGTTAAGCTAAGTGCATAGCCATGTAAACATGTTTACTGTTTCTTTGTTCTTTAGCCAGTGTGTAATTTACTAAACGACAGCAGTTTTGCACCTGATGTGATAACGGACAGGAGGAAGGCTTGATGTGTTCCTCTTTCTTCAGGGCGGCGGGCTGAGGATGATTGACAGCAGCTCTGGGGTCGCGGTGTATCCGTTCTCCACAGCTGAGCGCAGGATAGATCTCCTGCCTGAAAGCTTTCTGCATCACGCGTCAGGACTGCCCGTCAGTAAGAGAGACTTCCACAGCGTCCTCAACAACATTGAGCGTCTGCTGCTCCGGGCCTCCTTCGCTCAGGAACACAGCGCCATCTACAGGTACACTGCAGTCCTGCAGGCTCACACACACACACACACACACACACACACACACACTCATACCATATAGGTCAGCATTTACTGGACTGTGATCCAGAGCCAGAGCACAGATTGGTTCCATCCAGAATGCAAATAATTTATCATAAATTAGAATTCTAAACATTTTCTTCATTTGTCTGTTGACTGTGAAGGCAACACAGAAGCTGCTTCTCAAGCAGCATGCAAGATCTATATATATTTACACATAACTCTACACACAAATCCCTACATTTCTCAGTGCTTACACCATGTGGTCATTTAGAAAGCACTAGCATTCGATATTGTTCACTCAAGTCAGCACAGTTTGAGCTCAATTAGCACACAATTACCCAAGTGGAAGCACTAGGAGTCAAAATTGATCACACACCAATCAGAACCATCGATGGATAGATAAAGGGGCCAAAGTCAGCTCATTCAGGTTTGAAACAATGGATCCAGAGAGACGTGAAGGAAGAGGTCGAGGACACCAGAGAGGAGGAGGAGGAGGAGGAGGAGGGAGTGGAGGAAGAACTGAAGGAAAAGGAAGAGTAGGAGGTGGAGGAGGAGTACGGTGAGGAAGAGGAGAAAGAGGAAGAGAAGGAGAAGAAGGAGGAGGAGGAGGACGACAACATGGAAGAGGAAGAGGAATGGGAAGGGCAAGAAGACAGAGCAGTCTCAGATGAAATTCGTGCCACTTGTGGAAGGACCACAAACAACATAACTTATTAAAAAAACAAACTTATTAAATAACTTATTGTCACAGTCATCAAACTACACCTTTGTCTCTTTGTTTATTTTGAATACGCGCCCTCCAGCGGCGAAAATTACATATTGGGCCTTTAATTACTCACCCTTGTGTCATTTCAAACCTGAATGACTTTCTATGGATCATAAAAGGAGACATTTTAAAATGTTTTTGAACTAAATTTTTGAAATTGTGTTCTGGTTTTTCTTTTCTATGCAGTTACAAAGAATATGGCCTGGACACCCCAAAACACATCATAAAAGCACCATAAACATATTATTATTAGAGTGATTCATACAACTATATTCCAAAGCTTCTGGAGTCATATGATGCTTTGTATCTCAAACTGACCAAAATGTCTTCCTTCACTAATCAGCTATTGAGAGCACATCACAGAGTCAAACTCAAGAACTGGATCAGTTCAGTTTGTGAACAAATCATTCAGACTGGTTTTGTGAACTGGATCTGAACTGAAGTCAATAAAACAAATCATCCATGAACTGGGCATCATTTATTCTTTAATAAGCATGGCAAGGGTGGTCTCTCGCTCTCTCTCTCTCTCTCTCTCTCTCTCTCTCTCTCTGTCTCTCTCTCTCTCTGTCTCAGGTTGGGCCGTGTGAGCATGAGTGTGGCTGCTGAAGGCTCTGGCAGTGGCGTTCAGGCCCGCGCTGTGGAGGTGTGCCAGTGTCCTTTCGGATATGATGGCACTTCCTGTGAGGTAAGCATGAAAAACAGTTACAAATAACAAAGTAGAAATGAACAGGAGACACTCTGATGTCTGACACAGAAGAAGTTAGACCCTTCTCTGAAAGCTGATAATGATTGTAGGTAAAGCTCAGACCGTGACTTCGTTATCCTCAGGAAGAGCTGAGAAAGTCTGAAAAGAAATCTTTCAGACGACACTTTAGATGGTTAAACCAAACCTCCTCTCATCATTTACTCACTCTTGTAATGATGTTAATGATTTTTGTGGAACACAAAGAGAAATGTGAAGAATATTCAGAAGGCCGGAAAAGAGACTGTTTGATCACCATGTAAAATAAACATGGGTTTATTTGAAATGAAGTCATTAGAGAGAGCACTGCAGTAGTTGTGTAGGTCAACCTGTACGTCCACAAAAACCCAATAGGATTTTTCCATTGGCTTTTGAATCAATGCAGAAAATAAGCTCTTTCACCAAAACAAGTTTATGATTATTACAGGTTTTGCTCATAATGATAATCTTCACAAATCAGCATAACTTTCATGAATTTTGAAGCCTAAATGCAATCGTCAGAAGTAAAAAGCTAAGCATAGGATATAAACAAACTACACTGCGGTCACATGACTTCAACATCAGCGTTAAGCTTTAACAACTCTTTCTATTTTCCCCGAAAGTTAAAATAGTTTTCAAGAGCGCGATTATAAACACAGCAAGGCTAGATGAGTTTTCCTGTTTGGTTTGACGTTTAATGTCTCCGACAAACTCTGTAGTGCCATTTAGACACTTGTTATCAACCGCATTTTTCAAGACAAGTAAAAGCTTTAAAAAATCACAAGGGGTTATTACTGATGTATTTTATGTTGTAGAATAAAACGTGAAAATATCTTGAGCTTGCGTTCACCACAGACCTTATTTCAGCCAAAAACCCATTGACTTCAGCACTACAGTCCAACTCATTTCCAGGTTTTGGCCTCCAAAAATACGTCATACAGCACTCTACTAGCAAAAAAATGTGTTTTAAAATTTCTGTTCATCCAAAGCGAAAATGGGTTATTTCACAGATATAAATGGAGTGGAATATAATGAACGGTCCAGTTCTGTCACTGGATTGCGAGTTTATCTTATCTCAAACGGGACTCTGTCTTCAAGGGTTCTCCTGGTAAACTGGTAAATCCAGACACTGTTGTTCCCCAGAGGTGTTTATCATAGCTGCTCAGTGTGGGGTGTGTGGTTTTGTGAATTGTGTTAAGTTTTTTGATAAAACCAGACTAGTTTGAAAAATTGTGTGTTAGCAATTGGAAAAAACTGTAAACAGCATCCCAGTGGACTGTCTGACATACCTACTGTCAGATGCTCCTCATGCACCTCCGAGACAAACCCTGATCAAATTGTAGTAGCAGTGGGCTGAATATCTAGTTTGTTTCAGGGCCTGTGTGTGTGTGTGTGTGTGTGTGTGTGTGTGTGTGTGTGTGTGTGTGTGTGTG